>NW_016107644.1:167779-196448 GCF_001604975.1 Cebus imitator
AAAAAAAAAAAAAAAAAAAAAAAAAAAAAAAAAAAAAAAAAAAAAAAAAAAAAAAAAGGAGTCCAGGGAAATGGAAGTCTCTCAGGCCATTTCTTTTTTGGAGATGGAGTCTCGCTCTGTAGCCCAGGCTGGAGTGCAAGTGGTGCAATCTGGGCTCACTGCATCCTCCACCTCCTGGGTCCCTGTCAGGCCATTTCTTGCACAGAGGACTTCCTGAGCTGTTTCAGAGGCAGGCCAAGGCCTGGGCATGGAAGGGACATTTGGTTTCAGCGAGGGGAATACACTGTGTTACCGTGAGATTAGCCTGGAAAGAGGAGGCTGGACTTAATGGGGAGGCGGAGCCCTGGTCCAGGTGGAAGAGCCGTTTATCAGAGAGGCAGGAGCGAGTCTAGCTTCTCCATGTGCTGGCAGGTTTCACTGTGGGTTCTTCCAGCTGAGCTGATGGGAATTTATAGTTCAACTCTTCTCTAAAATGCTCCCTGAGAAAATTTGATTCTACTTTTCTTCCAAAAAGTGCAGCTAGTGTTATTTGTTATCGGGAGAGTGTGATGTTGTAACGGCAACAGGTATAAGGCAAGCTGAGTGTATTTAAAAACGTATATTCACAGACTTTACGTTCTGTAAAACATTTCACAAAAGGCCGTTGTTGTCTTCAGCCCTTCCTTTCTTTCCTCTGATGCACACATTTTGTAAATTATATCCTTTTTTAAAGACTCAAGGTCTCCATCTGAAGGATACGCATGCTCACTTTTTACGAAGGGAATGATGCTATTACTAATGACATTTTTGTAAGTGTGCAGGATTCTTGTTGAATTCCTATTTTGCTGCCCGGGTGCACGTTCACTAGCACAGGTGTTCTGCGTGCCAGTGTGTGAGGTGGGGTGCTGGGCTGGGGTATCCCAAGGGCAAATCTGCTTTCCGGGCCTTAAGCAAACGGAGCCTGTGGTCTGCCCAGGGGCCTTGGTGGAGCCTGTGGGCAGCAGTCCCCTAGGAAGGCCTGGGCGGTCAGTGCCTCCCCAGGTCAGGCTGCTGCGAGGGCCGTGGGGTGTTCTCTTTCTCCTTTCCCCAGCCGCCTGGCGCTGGGCTCCTTGGCCATGGTGTCTGCCTCCTTAAAGTGCCCTGGAAGGCTTTCTGGCTGCTGAACAGGGCCCTCTGCAGCCTGGGCTCCCTCTGCAAGCCACGATGGCCCAGACAGACCCTCATGCCTTAGCCTTGGTGCCTCGCCCTCTGGGGATGGGGCCTGTCATCTGCTTGCAACCTTCAGAAGGCTGGTCTTCTCTGCCCCCAGCCTGAAGCCAGCATGCCCCGGCCACAGCTGTCAGTCTTGGCAGGGCTTTCAAAATGCAGACCTTTTCCCTTCCAAAATGCAGACATTTTCTTTATTGGCTTTCAGGCGTCATTCTTATTGTTTGGATTTCTGAGAACCTATCTTTCCTACCTGGGTTTTCAGCATATAAACAAATAAAATTGTGGCAGATGGAGGCCAAAGAATAACTTTTATCTCTGCTAAATGAGAGCCTGAAATCCTGTCTTAGTGGGAGAGCCACACAAAGTGGCTGACCGATGCCAGGACCCGTCAGGCTCACCCATCCCATCAGAGCCCCTGCGGTGGGCTGGGCCCTGCCCCGCTGCTGTGGAGCCTCCGAGAACCTTCGCCTCTCCCCGTTTTAGCCTCCGTAGAGCGAGCATTTCTGGGGATAGAGCAAGTACAGGAGAGGCACCCACTGTGCTCCTTCCGCGTGGACGCGGAGCCCAGGTCTGTTCGTTATTCACGTAACCGTCAGGGCCCTGGCCAGCCAGGGGCGTGGCCTCCCTTGGAGTGGAAGAGTTAGCCGTCCCTCGGGGCAGACCAGGGGGGTGGTTTGACTGTCCTCCCCACGGCTCTGGAATTAGTTGGAATAGGACATTCATTAAGTAATCATCAGGCCTCTCTGGATTGGAGGCTGCCACACTACTCTCTGGTTTCTCACCCTTAATTCTGTGCAGCTGTAGTGTTCAGCCAGGCTCATCGGAATTCCTCCACGAGGTTAAATGACATGACATAAACATGCAACACACAGTATGCACTACGTTTTAACATAAATCTGCTTCTGTTAGCCAGTCCCCCGGGAGAAATTGAGTCTTAAAGGCTAACCATTGCAAGTCAGGTCCAAAGATGATGGCAGTCACAGGAATTAATGTCCAGAGCCAGAATTTCTTACTCCTGTTAAAGTTCAAATATGTGAAAGCTCACCATTTGTCCTTAACTGCCACTGCTGCTCCGTCTCAGCCGGGCAGGCGCGTGGGTCTCGCTGGCACCAGTGCAGCTCCTTCGGGGCCTGAAAGTCCTGCCCGATAAACGCCGTATTTCGGACGGCCAAATTCAGGAGGCCGCCAAGCTTATCCCTGAATTGGCCCGCTATTTCTAGAAAACACATCAGCCCCAGGTCCCTGGAGCTGTCACTCCAGAGATCCTCTCCCCGGGCCCATCCTCCCTGCTGTCCAGGATCATGGGAGGGCCTTGGCGTCCTTCTAAGTGAAGTTGGCAATCTGAGCTTTTCGCGGTCCTGCCCTCACAGAGATGTGAAAATGTGGAGTCCAGAGCCTGTCACTTGAAATCGACCTGGGAGAAATCCCCCAGCAAGCGGCAGGTCTGACTCGGCTCATTTTCCATGTCCGAGGAAAGAAAAATTCTCAGTGCCTTGTAGGCATTTTTTGTGTTCTGTGCCACGGCGGCTGCCATGCCTGCTCTTGTTGGGAGATGTCATGTGTGCTCTGCGTGTGTGCCTGCGTGCGTGCGTGCCTGCGTGTGAGAGAGAGACAGACGAAGAGGGAGAGAGAGGGAGAGAAACACAGAGAGTGCTGGCTGCA
Source organism: Cebus imitator (assembly GCF_001604975.1). Taxonomy (NCBI): domain Eukaryota; kingdom Metazoa; phylum Chordata; class Mammalia; order Primates; family Cebidae; genus Cebus; species Cebus imitator. The sequence continues at coordinate 170,630 of NW_016107644.1, forward strand.
TGCGTTGGCATTTGACTTTCCAGACTTGGAAGTGCTGCTGGGTGGAAGGCTGTGGCTCAGCTGCACACTTGTCTTACCTGGGCCCCCTCCTGGGTTCCGGAGCTGGGGGTTCTGTGAGTGTTGTTTCCACGTTTGTCTTACCTGGTGAGCTGCGGCTGCCTGTGCCCAGCACCTCCTGTTCGGCTCAAGACTGTGTTACCTGTGCCTTCACTGAGGCAGTGGCATGCCTGGCTTCCACTAGCTGAGGCTCTGGGGGCCGTCCCCAGTGTCACTCCCTGAGGTCACAGCGGACCCAGGCAGTCATCTCCCAGTGCTGGCCGGGCCAGAGGCCCTTTGTGCTCACTAAAGAGTTCAAAGCCTGGCCGGGAACCTGCAGGAACGCCAGGCGCGGGAACGCCAGGCGCGGGAACCCCAGGCGCGGGAACCCCAGGCGCGGGAACCCCAGGCACAGCACCGTCATTTGGCTGCCTTCCAATTCTCCTTGCTTCTTACATCTCAGTGAGTCTTAGGGGCTCCAGTAAAGAGCATCCTCTAAGCGTCCTGAATTGTTTTTTTATTGCGGCCACAACAAATCAGCTTAGACTTAGTCCTCAAGGTGACAGTGATTTCTCTTCTCACGTCTGGGGGTCAGAAGTGTGACGTGGGTCTGGCAGGCTGAAAGCAAGCCGTCAGCAGCTCTCTGTTCCTGCTAGAGGCCCTGGCCGAGGATCTGCTCCTTGTCCTTTCCAGTTCCTTGGCTTGTGGCCCTTCCTCCGTCTTCAGAGTGAGCCATGGGGTTTGAGTCTTTCTCACGGGACGTCACTCTGCCTACTCTCCTGCCTGCCCTGCCCACTTTTAAGGACTCTAGGATTGCGTCGTGCTCACTGGCTAATCCAGGGTCATTTCCTGTTGTCATCGATGGATTAGCAACCTTAGTTCCACCTGCAACCCTCGTTCCCCTTGCCACGTGAGGCAACACATCCACAGGTTCTGGGGATTGGAACCTGGGCATCTTTGATGCTGGTTCTTATTCTGCCTTCTGCCTTCACTGCTGTTGGGTACAGACTAAATCTGTTAACCACGAGTCTGGTTGAAACCCTCCTTCCGAAAATGCTTCCTGAGCACTGGCTGAGGCCCAGATGGCAGCCTCCGTGGGGAATGGCCTTCTCTTCCTGACGGGAGCTGCCTCTTCATGTTCCTGCTGTGGGATGGGGTGGTGTGACCAGTCCTCTCTGGCCACGCCCACGCAGTGTCCTGTGTCTGCTCTCTCGGGCGGTGATAGCAGGAATAATAGACCTGTCACTGCCCCAGTCCCTGCTGTGTCTTGAAATCTCTTCCACATTCCACTTACGTATTTCCTTGAAACTTGAGACAGTCCTAGAAGGCAGTGTTATTGCTCTCATTTATTGATAATGAAACTGAAGCCCAGAGATGTTATGTTACTTGCCAAGGTCACAGAGCTCCTGAGCCCTAGAGCTGGGGCCCCACTCCTGGGCTGTGTGATCTGAAACTGCCCAGGCCCCCTTCCCTTTGATGCTATGCAGGCCTTCCTATCTTAGTGTCTGAACTTCACCTGAGTTCACCCAGCGGTCTCTCTGAAGGTAAAGTCACACGTCCATGTTATTCACCCATGCAGCAACTGTGTCATTAGCACTTGGATTGTGGCCACAATGATGGTGCCGTCAGCACCAGGCACATTTGCCATTTCCCACTGGCTCCTGGCAGGGCTGAGTGCCTGGGGTCCAGGTGGCCAGCAAGGTGGTCAGTTACCGCAGACGGTTCTAGTCAATGAGCCCTGCGCATGGATGCCTGCTTTCCAATTTAAATATAAGTGTCTTACATTTACAAGTAGAAATGTACCATTTGGTGTTTCCTGCGATGTGCGTGCTCATCACCTGACATCAGGAGATGCTGGGCCTTCCCTTCTCAGAATAGCATTCAGTAGTGCCTGGAGTCGGCTGTGTGTGTCCACCGATCTGTTTCTCAAGATAAAGTCTCTGTGGATTCGTTCGATTATAAAGCTGTTCACTTGGTCCAAGCTGCCTTTTTCTCTTTTGGAAAGTGTGTTTTATTTTATGTGCATATGATACACATTATTATTTTTTCCTTAGGACAACTACACCTTTGCCCAACCCGGGATTCAAATGAAAGTGAAAATGTTAGAAGAACTCGTGAGCCGGATAGATGGTAAGCCAGCATCCCACACAGCCCCTCTCTCTGGGTGGGGGGTGGTGGCTCCCAGCCCTTGGTGGGGCAGGGTGCCGTCCCCATCCGCTCTGGCCGGCTCAGGGTCCCTCATGGGCATCCTTCTGAGGCAGCGGCTGAAGTGTGAGCTGCTCTCATTTCTTCTTATTAAGGTGATATCATCAGAATTCAGTCTGTTCACTTTGTAGCCGAGCAGGGAGTGTGCACCCGAAGCAGGCAGCCCCCTGTCCTGAGTAAGCCTGGTGACTGTTGTAATCCGGGTGACACGTGATTGTTTATGGTGGTCCTTTGGCACTCTGTTCCCTGCCTCCGTGCATCATTTTTCCATCAAGGATGCTAGAATAATTTCTCCACGGAATCCAGTTGATTACCAAGTCTGCAAATAACATCTTTAATATTATAGAAAAATTATAGTGTGGGTGCTTGGGCAATTTTAGATTATGCTTCCATGTTTAAGTGGGGCCTTTGAAATACTTTTTACCTCCATCTTTAGAATAATTCCCCCTGCGATGTGCTGACTGTCACCTTACAATAGCAGAGTTTAATTAAATGGAAGTTGAGAGATAATGCTGCCCATTCCAGGCATATTCTCCTGATGGTTTGTTAAATTAATGAACAGAGCATTAACAAAGTGATGCCAAGCAGAACCAGGCATAGATTTGTGATACCAGCTGGGTGGTGATGAGGTATGAAAGAGACACAGTCTCTCACAAAGGGTCCCATGTGAGCTTGGCAGATTCTTTCACAAAATGTGGAGAGAAATTGCACTTTGTGAAAACTTAGCCCTGGCCATGTGCCTTGCAGTGCTCTGCCCGCTCAGCATTGTGGGTCACCATGCCTTTTCCCCTCACTGTGCCCTCAGCATGGAAGGCCGTAACAGTGATCTCGGGGAAGGCACTCGGCCTGGGAAATTGCTGAATGATATTCTGAAATGGAGTCCTACAGTCCTACAAATAACAGACCCCATTTTCTTCCTTGACTGAATCTGATTCTTAACTCTTTGTCTAATGGTTATTACCTGATTTCCATATTATGAAGTTTCGGGCAGTTCTTCTGATAATACTTTCGGCGTGACATCTCGCTGCTCTTTAGCCTATCATCTGTTAAAAATACTCCGTCTGCCACTGTAAGGGCGCTCGCGTACGCCCATCGTGTGCCCCACGCGAGGCCGTGTTTGGGTATGGATGGATTCCTTTTCCTAGCATCACCTCCACGAGTGTTCCCCAGCCTTGTTTCGTTCTTTGAAATACGATTTGCGGTGGATGTGAGTTACCTGTGAGTTCCTAGCAGGTTCTTCCCTTCTGCTGTGTCTCTTGGAAGGCGTATTTTATGTTTTCTCGGAGGTCCCTCTTTATTTCATCCCTTGCCTCATAGAGAAAGGATTTGTGGGTCGAAACTTTTGCAGGGACTATAAAGATTTTATTAAGGGGAGAGGAAGAAAAAATTGCTTTACAAAAAAAAAGCAAGCCTCTCCTTTCTACATTTGAGGAGAAGGACAACATTTATTTCAGAACATTTTGATAATTCAGTGAAGGAAGACATCCTCATGGACTTGCCTATAAGAATGGAGAGGTTTTGAGGACATTGCCCAGGCGGGAATAATTCAGAAAAGAGCTTAATTGCTCTGCAAAGTCAAGTTGAAGTTTCAGCCATGGTGGCCTGAGGGTAAGGGCTCGTCAGGAGAGAGCAGAGAGCTGCAGGAGGAGGAGGCCTTGGGGATGGAGGGAAGCCCAGCGCGGGTGAGAGGGCAGATTGGAAGAGGGATTGCTTCTCTCATCTTCTTGTGGTAAGGAGTTGTGAAAGAATCTCTCAAAAGCACTTGTAAGCGGTTTCTTCCTGTCTTGAGTAGTGCTGTAACCCTTCCCTGTCATCCCTCAGCCTTTCATAAACGTCTACCATGGCAACATGAAGGTGCTGAGACCGAAGAGAGAGGGCTGCGTCTGTAACGGAGCCATGTGGAAGGAGGATGGGCAGCAGCCTTCGAGGGTGTGTGCTGGGCGGGGGTAAAGAGAGGGGCAAGCCTGAGGATGGGAAGCTCCCCGGGAATCCCCTGTAGCCTTCGGGACAGAAATTGTATGACTTCCTACGGAATCAGAGATGGTGATCGGAGCCACCGAATTCGGAATTAAAGAAAAAGGTGAGAGTAAGAGGAACGTGCATTTTTAGTCCTGGCAGGCTAGATGATTTCAACCACATTTCCCACTATGTAACATTTCTTGTTTTAAAGCCAACAAACAAAGCAAAAAGCCAAAAAAAAAAAAAGAAAAAAACCCCAAAAAAAAAAAAAAAAAAAGCAAAACTCAAAAGCAAAAACCAAAAAAAAAAAAAAAGAAAGGAAAGGAAAACAAGTGATTTAAAAACATCGAGCTGCCGTCTACAAAATGAGGCTTCCTGGGCCAGAGTGGTGCTAGGACCTAGCTAGTGGCCAGCACTAAAGCACTGTCGCTCTGGGTGTGTTTCCTGATGCAGAAGAAGCCATCCCAAAGCTAGTTGTAGTCCGAGTGCCTCATGTGTTAAAACACACTCTGAATGAAGAGACCCCCCCCCCCAGCCCCCAGACAGACTTTGTGTGAGCAACATGGCTGTTTATTCACCCAGGTGCGGGTGGGCTGAGTCTGAAAAGGAGTCATTGGAGGGCAGTGGGATAGGAGTTGGTTTTATAGGTTTGGGGTAGGCAATGGAAAGTTACAGAAGTTTCAGTTGAGGGCGGATTTTGCAAGCCGGGTGGGGGGCGGAGGGTCTGGAGTCAGGAGGTTGACCTGTCAGTTGAGCAAGGTCAGTTACAAAGTCCATTGCGTTATCAGTTGAGGCGGGAATAAGGAACAACAGAAGAATGTCTCAAAGTTAATTAGGCATAGCAGGGGTTGGTCATTCTTCTCCTTTTGAAGTTTTCCAGTTACTTCAGACTTTCTAGTTCCAGGAACTTATCTGAAGATACACGCACAGGTCACAGGTTACCATGCAGTCCATAGTGCAGCCAGTCAGCCCAAAAGAACTTACATCATGTAGTGCATGGGTCTCACCCATTGAGTCAGGATAAGGAATCTGAGAAATGCACATATGGTTTCTGAGACCCAGAATAGTGACACGGGAGGGTGAGGTGGAAGTGATACAGCCCTCAAAATCTTGTCATCTAGGTTCCAACCTGGGAGGCCCAGGGTTGTTGGAACCTCACTTATGGTGATTCTCTACTGGAGTTCTCCAGAATGCTGGTGAGAAGCAAACAAAATCTTTTCTGGAGGAAGTTACAACTCAAATTGTAATTTTTTTAAAAAAACCCCAAACACTTTTTAAAAATAAAATGACCTACACACAGTCAAAGGCTATCATACATTCAAGACTTCTTAGGTGAGAACAAAAAAGATGACAGAAACAGGCCCACAAAACGTTGAGCTTTTGTAATTCTTGGGCACATACCATAAAACTAGTCTCCTTACTATATATATGAAGAAAGAACAGAAGCTTGAGAATGTCTGCAGGGCATAGGGGACAGTACGATTTTGCATAAGAAATTTGAAAAATGACCAACTAGGACTTCTGGAACTGAAAAATGTAATAACCAAAATTAAAATAATTTAGTGGACAAGTTTAACAAATTAGACAGTGCTGAAGAGGACACCACTGAACTAGAAGATGGATTGGAAGGAAACAGCCATAGTAAAACCTGGAGAGTTAATATAAAAATGTAGAAAGTAAGAGATACAGAGGATTTGGTTAGAAAGCCTCCTGTGTATCTATTTGGAGTCACAGGAGAAGAGAGAGTGTGAATGAGAATACGGAGAGAGAATGACTGAGGTTTTCCTAAACCAACTAAAGTACACCACAGATTCAAGAGGTCAGTGAATCCTCATGAGGAGCATTAACAAAAACAAAACTATACTTAAACGCATTACAGTAAATTTACTTAAACTAAATAGATTCCTAAAGCAATTAGAAGAAAAGATAATTTTCTAAGAATGGCTGTTTATCTGAGAAAATGTTTCTCAATGAAAGTAGAGGAGGCTATGTGCAATGTGTTGGAAGAGTGTAACTTTCACCTTAGACTGTATACCTAGCAAACATATCCTGCAAGAGTGAATTGGAAATCCCAGGAGTTCATGTAAATCTGAATTGTTCCACAACGTCTCAGACAAACTGTATAAATCAAGAGGGAATGCAAATAAAGCGACGTATAAATGACCCTTGCAGCATAACCAGGGACCGGTTGCTGTATTCCCCGTGAGTGGGTATATTATAATCCAGTCCCACCTGTGGGAGAGCCCAGGGGATCCAAGGCCAACACCTGGGAAAAAGGACTGCGTATGTGAGCAGCCTAGGTGGAATAGGACCAGAGGAAGCCACCCTAGAAAGACAAAGCCCTACCCAGGATGGGAAGGTACCGAGCAGCTCTGAGAGCTGCCCATCAGCGCCCTGGCAGCTGGCAAATGGAAAAGGATTTGGGATTTCCTGGAGAGGCAGCAGCTGAGGCCTCAGCAGAAACCCCCAGCAGCCCGTTGGCCTGTGGGAACTGAATGCTTACGTCACAGTTTTTTCTCTGGTGCTGTGGATGCCTGTTTTTTGGTGAGGGCCTAGCCAGACTAGATTTCTCATTGTTGCCAAATAACATTTTATTTTGGTCCTGGGGTGGAACGAGCAGCTTCTTGTGCAAATGTTACTGCTTTGGGCCTGTCAGCCTTCTTCCCCTCCAGGTAGGAGGAGTTGAGGGTTCTCTTTGGGGCACTCTGGTGGCTGGTGGGAGGGTGAAATGAAGGGGCTGCTTGGGTGCTGGGAGTCCAGGGAGAAGGTGCTGTTGCGTAGCTCAGGGGAGAGAGGCCGGTGCAGGGGTGTTGAGGAAGCAGGGCTGCGTTTGTGAAGTTTACGGAGCTATTGTTCATTTAAAACCTCACCTAATACTTTTAAATTTTGCATTTATTTGGCTTCTGAATCTATTATCAAAAGTGGCTCCTTTTTTTCTGTCTTGGAAGAAATAGATGGAAGCCTTGCTGTTAGGGCAGTTCCCTGCCCTGCCTGGGGCAGGCTCTTCAATCTCCTCATCCCTGGCATGGTGGTCAGACTTTTTCTGGGAAGAGCCATGCACAGAAGCATTTATTAGAGAAATCCACATCAACACCATTTGACCCTGTAGACCACCTGCCATCAGAGTTGACGCGGGTACCCGGGACAGAGCATCCGTGCATAAAATGGGCAGCTCCTGCCCGCGTGGAGCGTGGCTTGAAAGCACGTGACTGTCTTCGCCATCATGTCTCTGAGGCTGGGAGCAGTGGTGGGCCTTGGTGCTGTTGCACCGGCCCCTGTGAAGCCTGGGATGCTTCTGTCTGTGTCTGCAGAGCTCCAGGGGATCCTCGAGCAGGGTATGTTTGGAGAGTGGCTGGCTGAGCAGGCTGGCCTGGACCATACAGGAGGAGGCTGAGGTTGAGATTTTTGTGTCGAATGCTGTGCTGTTTCATTTTGAAATACAGTAGGTCCTCAAAGAACATTTTGTTCCACATTGTTTTAATTATAACATTGATAAGAAAAATAATTCCTGGCCGGGGCCACTATCTGTGTGGAGAGGGCACCTTCTCCCCCGTCTCTGTGGGTTTTTTTCTGGGTACTTTGGTTTCCTCCCACATCCCAGAGATGTGCTCATGACAGGAGTTGATGTGTCTGCGTGGGTCTGCGCCAGGGTACGTGTGAGCCGCGCTGCGATGGAGCTGCGTCCTGGCCCGGGCTGCTTCTCACCCTGGGCCCTGAGCTCCTGGGATAGGCACTGGCCGCTGCAACCTGGAAGTGGAATATGAAGGTGGAGAAAGAAATGAATGAGTACAAATTACTGTAAAGTAAAGATTCGTAAAGAATATGATAAAAATGCATGATAAACAGTGTGGTAGGAAGGCACTCAGTAACCCTCCGTGTCTGTGATTGCAAACTGCCCTGTGGGAGGAGGTGCTCCTGACAGTTTTCACTTTGCAAACGTTTATTCTTTGATTTAACCAACTACCACCGTAACCACCACTACAACTGGCAGCACTCACTGATTTGCCAAAATGTGAGTAGTTACCTTGTTGGTATTAATCTTTCTGAAGTAGATTAGTTAGTTAATAGCTCACATGATATTTCCAGATTTAATATTAGAAATGTTTGCTTGTTATTTAGAAGTTGGGTGATGTGGCCGGGCATGGTGGCTCACGCCTGTAATCCCAGCACTTTGGGAGGCTGATGCGGGCAGATCACCTGGGGTCGGGAGTTCAAGACCAGCCTGACCAACATGGAGAAAGCCCGTCTCTACTAAAAATACAAAATTAATGGGGCATGGTGGTGCATGCCTGCAATCCCAGCTACTCAGGAGGCTGAGGCAGGAGAATGGCTTGAACCCGGGAGGCAGAGGTTGCGGTGAGCCGGGATCCCGCCACTGCACTCCAGCCTGGGCAACAAGAGCGAATCCTGTCTCAAAAAAAGAAGTTGGGTGATGTTTTTGTGACCAGAAATATGCCGTAGGAACTTAATTCTTGTTTCTATCATTGAGCCTATCGTGACATTGGTTTTATTATATGTTGTTTTGCTTCAGGCCAGAGCTTCCAAGAACCTATAGGTGATTCTGAGTGAGTACTTGGTGGACACTGCTGGTGAGCCCCACAGTCACCAGCGCAGAAAGGACTGCAGAGATAAGAGTACAAATCTGCAGTTTTACCCCAAATTTAATTCTTTTTTATATTCTTGTGGAGTATTCTAAGGGCTTGACATTTTTCTTCAGGAAGAATAATTTTTCTGAAAAATTCCCGAAACAAGGCTCATGGCTAAGTGGAATTAAATAATTAAAAATTAAGTATAAGTCTTAAAGTTTATTTTATGTCAGAGTAGGGCATGTGTTCAACAACTCCACAGAAAATGGAATTAGGATGTCATCCAATCCGTGTTATCCTGTCTTGTGTCCCTCAAAATTTTCTAAACATTTGTAGGCTCGAAGAGGATATGCTGTTGATTCCCACATTATCTAGCTAATAAGTTCTCAATATTTGTATTAATTGTCAATCTGTTCCCTGCTTAGCAAAGGATTTTGTGTATAAAATCAACGGTTCACAACCATTATTCAGTAATTTACTGCTATGATAATAAATATGCATTTACTCTCCAACTGATAGAATTTCAACATGTAAAGCACATGATGAGATTTCCACTCCGTATTGCACCGGGAACGCCTACACATACTTGAAATTTCACGTGTTTGCAGTGAATCCTAGTGACATCCCCCTATGTGTTGTTTTTACGCCTGTTATGTCGGATGTTAACCTCTGAATCACATGATCCCTGATTGCCCCCAAGGTAGAATGGCCAGAGCAGTGGGCTGTCAGCACCTTGCCTTTCCCGAGGCTGGAGTCAGAGCCCCCCTGTCTGAACTCTGGGGCCAACCCCACCTGGTAATCAGTGCCGTGCATCTTTTGAGACATAGATGATATATTTGCCAGTGAGACATTTGCCACATTTTCTGATTAAAGAAGAAAAGCCACGGAGAACTTATTTCAGTATTTAAAAATAATATTTGAAGCCACAGCAGGTGTGTCCATGTGATCATGTCCATTGTTGGTTTTTTCAGATTTTAGATCAGATCATAAACAGCTGCATTGCAGATCAGAGAATTGTCCCATGTTGGGGGTGACACTGGCACCAAAAGGGAAGCTGGTAGATCGTTTCTGGTGATGGCGCCAGGGCACCCAGGGATGAGGGGAGTAGGCCGAGCTGTTCCCGGGGGCCCCGGTTCTGGTGGGCTCCACCCTCACGTTGTTCTGAAGGTACTTAAGGCTGGGAGGCCCTCATGGGTCAGGAGGAGCTGCTGGCAAAACCCGGTCGTTGCTAAGCCGATCTGAACTTAGCTTGCAAGGAACGGCTGCCCAGAGGCCTTCCCAACAGCAGCTTCGAAGCCGTCGCCAGGGCCGCTTAGGGAGTGAAGGATGGACCGACAGCCATGTGCCTCCTGAGTGTCCTCCTCCCACTGTGCCCCACTTCTCTTTAGTAAAAAATGGGAACAACTGCGTCTCTCTCTCTTCTGACCCCGCAGAACCTCCAAGAGCTCGGGTGCCAGGCTGAGCAAATACAAATACAGAACACCTAGTTAAACCTCAGTTTCATCTAAACACATGCCTATATACGTACACACCCCTATTACATACACACACCCCTACACACTCACACCTGCCATGTACACATACACCTACATACACACCCCTGTATATACACACACCCGTACACACCTGTCATGTATGCCTACACACACATGCCTTTATACACACACCACTATATATATACACACACCCTTATCCACACCCACCATAAACACACCTGCCATATACACATGCATGCCTGTATACACACACACCCTTGTAAACACAGTCCTACACACATGCCTATACACAAACACATGCCTGTATATACACACACCACTATACACACACCTTATACACACCTGCCATATATACACACCCCTCATATATACACACATGCCTATATATGCAAACACTGCTGTACACACACACCCTACACACATGCCTGTGTACACAAACACTGCTGTACACACACACCCTACATACCTGCCTATACACATGTACACACATACCTATACACACACAGACCCCTCATGTATACACACACCTACATACACGCCTGTACACATATACCACTATGCACACACCAATATACATATATACACATACCCCTATAACACACACCCTTATACACATATGCCTATACACTCACCATTTACACATGGATATGTAGACATATCTACACGCGTGCCTTTAACATCCCCCATATTCATACATACCGTCCTACACACTTAAGTGTATGTAATACACGCACACCTATATACAGACACCTCTATATACTCACCCTATAAACATGCCTGTACAGACACACCCATATGCACACACATGTACGCCCCTACATGCACCTGCACACACCCTCATCTACATATACACTCCTGTATACACACGCCCCTACACATGTTCGATATATACATACACACACATAAACACACACCCTTGTATACACACCTCCCTATGTACATACATTCCTATACATACACACACACGGCTATACGCAGATGCCTACACAGACACCCACACACACATCTGTACACACATGCACACCCATATGCACATACACCCTTATATATACACATCTGTACACATGCCTATACACACACACCTATACACAGTTCCATATATATATCCATACACACTTGCCTGTACGTGCACACACACCCCTATACACTTGCCTTTACACACACACATCTAGACACACCCACTTTAGATATGGCTTATCTCATTGGCATGGTCACTGCATTTGAGGCCATTTATGTTCCCATTTTCCTGGGGAATGTGTTGACGCTGGTCACACATTTTGTTGCTTGATGCGTCAGAGGAGGGCCAGTCTGTCTCCAGAAGAGATTCCTGTTGGTGGCCAAGGGCTTTGATTGAGCTATAAATAAACTTTTCTCATTTGATTTTTCCTGGTGCAGGCATTGCAGTGAGGCTGCTCGCTAAGTGACTGCTTTGAAGTGAAGCTATTCTTCATTAGTTTTGGTCAATTTCTGGCCCATTTCTGCCTTATTAGTATTCTCTGAAAGGCTGGCTTAGGACTTCTTGACCACTCTGGCCAGGAGCAAGAAGGGGAGATTTTGGTTTAGGGACTAGTTTGTGGGTTAGAGGAGGAAAGGTCTTATTAAAAGTATTTCTCGCTTATTCTAATGTACTCGTCAGCTCTGTGGGGTAACAGCTAAGACTTTACCCAAGGCTGGCGGACTTGGGTTGACTTTCTGGCTCTGTCACATACTGGAGGACTGGCTTTGTGAGAAATGTCCCCACTCAAGCCCTTGTTTCCCCAAGCCTGAAGGATCATGGGAGTAAAGCACTTACACGAGTGCCTGGCACACTTAAGTCTCATGTGGTGTTAGTACCCATCATCATCATCATCATATTTACCATCATGATGATTGTCACCACCATCATCATAAACACCATCATCACCACTATTATGTCATCATCACCATCATGTCATCATCACTGTCACCATCACCATCAACACCATCATCATCATCACCATCATCGTTTCATCACCACCATCATCACCGTCGCCACCATCACCACCCTCATCACCATCCTGATCACCATCACCACCCTCATCACCATCACTACCATCATCACCATCACCACCCTCATCACAATCACCATTTCATCACCATCACCACCATCACCACCATCATCACCATCACCATCCTCATCACCATCACCACCATCATCATCACCATCACCATCCTCATCACCGTCACCACTGTCATCACCATCCTCATCACCATCACCACCGTCATCACCATCAGCATCATCATTTCATCACCGTCACCATTGTCACCATCATCACCATCACCATCCTCATCACCATCAGCATCACCACCGCCATCACTATCACCACCATCATTTCATCACCATCACCACCATCACTGTCATCACCAGCGTCATTATCACCATCACCACCATCATTTCATCACCATCACCATCATCACTGTTATCACCGGCATCATTATCACCATCACCATCATCGTTTCATCACCGTCACCATCACCACCATCACCATCATCACCACCATGTCATCATCACCATCTTTCCTATGTTCGTGTCATCATCACCATAACTATCACCATCATCATCATCATCACCATCATCATTTCATCACCACCATCACCACCCTCATCACCATCATCATCATCACCATCATCATCATCACCATCATCATTTCATCACCATCACCACCACCATCATCACCATCACCACCCTCATCACCACCACCCTCATCACCATCACCACCATCATCACCATCACCATCCTCATCACCATCACCACCATCATCATTATCACCATCATCGTTTTATCACCACCACCATCATCACCATCATCATCACCATCACCATCCTCATCACTGTCACCACCGTCATCACCATCCTCATCACCGTCACCACCGTCATCATCATCACCATCACCATCCTCATCACCATCACCACTGCCATCACTATCACCATCATCATTTCATCACCATCACCACCATCACTGTCATCACCAGCGTCATTATCACCATCACCATCATTTCATCACCATCACCACCATCACTGTCATCACCAGCGTCATTATCACCATCACCATCATTTCATCACCATCACCACCATCACTGTCATCACCAGCATCATTGTCACCATCACCATCATTGTTTCATCACCGTCACCATCACCATTATCACCATCATCACCACCATGTCATCATCACCATCTTTCCTATGTTCATGTCGTCATCACCGTAACTATCACCATCATCACCATCAACAAACTGTACAGCAGATGGGCCCATGGTGGGGCTGAGTGTTGGAAGTTTAGCTTGAAGGGCTCTGCTTCACCCACGTTGGACCTTGTTGAGCTGCCAAGGTCCCTGTTCATGCCCGCTCCTGAGGCAGCCTCTTCTGTCAAGCCCCCAGGGAAGTCGGTTGGAGTGGAAGATACTGGTTGAGCTCAGGGGCACCAAGGTGGTGGTGGCCATTATCATTAGTCACATCTTACACTTTCACCTGGAAGGAAGAAAATGCCAGAACACAGCATGGGAGAATGGTTCCACCTGTGTGTGGGAAACGGCTGTTTATACGTGAACGTTCTCCCTTTCCTGTGTCTTTAATTCAGGGTAAATGCGATTTTAATGAAATTTCTCTGAAAGTTGTCTTGACTACCTTGTAAGGTTAAAATTGACTTATTCTTTTAAGATGGAATTCAGTTACAGCTAGGAAACTAGATTCAGCTTTATCACCACCCAGGTAGAAATATTTTATTACCCCTACAAAGTAAGCCATCGGGGAGCAGAGGATAAATCATCAGTGCAGCCCAGGCCCGGGGACAGGCAGCATGTGCCACCCCCCACCCCTGTCCTCATTAGGCCCCAGAAGAGCTGATCTGAGTGTTGGAAATGATGGCAGTATTTCATTTGAGACGTAGGGACGTGACAACTGGCAAGGCACACATGTGATTGCAGTTCTGTGAGACCTAAGGCGTATGCTGACCTTCTGGGAGGCATGCTGTGTGTGCCGGTGAGGGCTGCATTCCTGCACTCCTGGTCTCCTTGCTCAGGCACAGACTTTGTCACCGTGGGCCTTCTGCCTAGCAGGCCTTCGCAGTTGAATGTGGCCGTTTATTCAGTGACCCAGGTGACTCTGCTTATCATTGTTGGAATCGTTGAGATGAACCCGTCTGCAGCCTAGGTTCTGGGCTACCCCGGGCGGGAATTTGCTCTCTTGGTGGATGGATATCCTGAGATCCTTAAGCTGATTTAATGCGCTTTCCATTGAAAATCTAAATGGGTATTTTGTTGCATTTTTGGGAAGAGGAATGCATTCTACAGAAAAAAAAAATTAAAGCAAGAGAAGTTTAGTGTAATTTCAAAAATATCATATGAGGAATTTACACCTGGGCTCTAGTTCAGCCTTGGCCCCTGACTGTGGACTGGGCTGCCGGTGACGGTAATGGCAGTGAGCATCGATGAAGTGCCTGCAGTAGACTGGGCACGGTTCTCAGCTCTCATTGGCATCCTTGTGCTGACTTTTCCCAACAGCCTCATCAGGTGCGTAAGTGGGCCCCACCCCCATGTTCAGCGTCCTGCCCGTCTCTGGTCTCAGCTTCCCTGCAGGCTGGATCATCTCTAGGTTGCCTCAGCACTGCTCATCGTGGGTTGGTGCACAGGATAGAGCTCGCTCAGGTTCCTCCCACACACTTGGGCGGCCCCGGGGTGTCCTGTGAGCCCTGGGGGCTTGCCTGTCTCTGCCCCAGGGTTTCCTTGGGAGCCATGGCCCGCAGCTGTGCCTGTGGTTATGACCTCCACCAGACATTCTCCTCCTCTGTTCCCCACGCTTCCTCCTGGGACTGCTGACCAGCATCTTGTGCCTTGGGGTGCCCCACCCACCTCCTCACCCTGAGAAGTGGGAGGAGATCCGAAGGTCGAATGTGCCCTTTCGAAATCAGGAGTGGTCGTTCCTTCTTGTTTGGCTTTGAACACATGCCTGCGGTTTCATCCCACGTTCCCCCGTAACCAAGGCCCAATCTGTAGGGCGGCCTCAGCAGATGTTGGAAACTAAGGGATAAAGTGTTTCATAGAGCAGCCTGCACGTTAGGGCTCCAGCAGCCCCGTGGCTTCCTGCTGCTTCAGTAGAGTGAAGCAACATTGGTGACACTTCCCTGCTTAAAAAGAGGATGCTTGGAGTGGGGATTTAAAGCTGCTTCTGTGGTATTGTTCTCATCTCCAGGTGTTTATTTTTATTTTTATTATTTTTTACTTTTTTAAGACAGGGTTTCACCATGTTGGTCAGGCAGGTCTTGAACTCCCGACCTCAGGTGATCTGCCGGCTTTGGCCTCCAAAGTGCTTGGATTACAGGCGTGAGCCACCACGCCCGGCCTCCGGGTGTTATCATGTCCTTTGGGTTTTCTCCATAGCTTCTGTTTTCCCTGAGGATCTCAAATCCCCATCCTATTGCCCTTTAATTCATAGACTAGAGAATCGGGATGTGCGGAAAAGCTCCGTAATTTTACCAGTGCAGCGTAGGCTACTGCCACATCACCTCTAAAAGCGACAGAATACAGTGTCACATATCTAGCACGAATGACAAGGATGCTTGCTGACTCTCTTGCGTACATCTGAGAATTGTCTCGCCTCAAAGTAAATCCTCTCCCACCCGCCCCGCCCCCAACTGATTGTGCACACCTTTTCCTACACACTCACCTGTGGGCCCCTCAGGTCCGCTGGCCTCTCCCCGAAATGGACTGTCGTGCTGGGAGGAGAGGCCTTATTTCCTCTTTGGAAGAGCCTTGATCTGGAGTGACAATCTCCACATTTATCTTCCACCACCCCAAAGTTGTTAAGAGTCGAAGGAGGTGACCCCTGCCAGCGTGCTTTGAGATGTTTGGTTCCGCTCTGAAAAGCTGGCAAAGGCCTGAAGGGAAGATTCCATGAGTCAGAGGGTCCTGGGGCTCACATCCCCCCACCCCCAAGCCATTAAAACCCAGCCCAGCCCAGCACTGGTGCATTCTTCTGTCCCTGTCCTGAACCTGCCAGCCTTTCCTTGGGGTCCCCGGGCCCCAGGGGATTACTCTCAGACCCCTCACTGTAATCCTGGGCCCTGGGAATCAGGCCTCTGTGCCCAGAGTGGTGCCTTGGAAAAGGGATATGGCCTTGCCACTGGGGTCCTCCGTGGCCTCACCTGTTTCTCTGCTCTGCTTCTTTCCAAGCCTTGCTGCCTCCCTGGCTCTTCCTGCATTCCTTGAAGTTTCAGCTCACTTTACGGTGTTCCTCCTGAGCAAGTAGAGAGGGATTCATTTTCTTAAAACCGAGGGACAGCTTTCATCCCACTTTTGGACTGATAGGGTTTTTGGGTCCAGTGGCCTTCAGGCAGGGCCACTCGTCGGTCCTGTGCAGGACAGAAGGAGTAGCTTATTCTTTAAGAACTCATGTTGATGTGTAGCTGGCTCCTGACTGCTCAGGATATTCTGCTCTGCATTAGAAGACAGAACATTAACCGTTGTTCCGAGAGTTCTTCCTTCCGGGCCTGTACTTAGCACAGAATCATTAAAAGCTTGCTGTTCAGAGTGGAGGGCTGTCCGAGACACTCTGGCCACCCCACCCAGTCTGCTTTATGGCTTTTGGAAAGCCATCGTGCTCCTGTGACAGCTGAGTTGGGGTGGACGGGGAGAGGGCTCCCTGCATCTGGCCCTGCAGCCTCCCGCCGTGCGGGGGAGTGGAGCGGGACCCAGAGCTTGCTGCGGAGCTGCTGGGCACAGCCTCTTCCGCTGCGTCGGTGATGAGCAGTTTTCTGTTTAGCTGCTCAAGTATGGAGTGTGTTTACCGCTGGGAAGCGGTGACGACCATTCTGTGTGTAATGAAATGCAAACAGGCGAGGCCTCCCCGGCTCATGATGCAAGCACTGTTCTCCTTAACGACGGCATCTTTGAACTCTCCACACCAAGACGGATGTTTGGGGTTTATTGCCAAACTGAGACTAGTTAATTAAATTGTAAGTAGAGACATCCAAATAAAGCGATTCTCCTTGACCTTAGCAAGAAAGAGTTGTGGTTTCAAATGTAGGCCGTCAAACCTGGTTTTGAAGTGACTGATCATGGTTACAAGTTGCTAGAGATAGAGAGCCTGTGTCTTTTCTTTTCCTCATTTTGAGGACCCCATGTCCCTCTTAAGATCAGGATAGGAGGCCGCATTGCAGGTGGAAACACGCAGCCTCTCTGTGCCAGGGCTTGCTGGGGATGAGGACAGTTCATCGTGATGGGCTCATTTTCCTTTCCCCACCATAAGCCGTTGGTCCTGAAATAAAAGGCATTGGTCCCATTCGTTGAAGGGTACATGTCATTTCTCTACCCCCTGGGTGCTCCAGACCCTGGGCTGTGGGTTTCTGCTGTGTCAGCCCTTCAGGGTGAGGGACCTTCTCACACTTCTCAGCCCCGCAGTCACGCAGGCCGCCTCCTTCAGTCAGAGGCCTGCGTCGCCGCACAGAGCCAGTCCTCCCACTCTGCTGTGCCTGGGTCCTCCCATCCTGAGACCCTTGGTTTGACCCTCTGCCGAGCGGAAGCCCCGGTGATCTGGGCTGGGCGCTGGACCCAGGCAGTGGGCATGTCGGGATGCTGCGGGGTCTGGCTGCTGCTTACGGACCACACTTCTGTGTCCCCCCGTGTCCTTCTTTGGAGATGCACAGTGCTACCAGTCTCTGATCAGGGCTCACTGGGTACAACCGGGCTGCCCCGGCTTTCTGCAGCGCTGGCCTGGGTTCTTGCTTTCTCAGGCCCCTGTGAGGACCACTTGTCCATCCTAGGTCCTCCTGTCTGGCTTTTTCCTCTCCTTGTGTGTGTGAGTGTTGACTCCTCTGTGGTTTTTGTGAGGTGCTGGGATGGGGATAGGTGAATGCAGGTACCCCGGGTCCTCTGATGACTTCCACAGCCCCAGGCCTCAGGCCGTGCTGCCGCACACCAGACCCAGGGCCCAGCAGTGCCCGCTGGATGTGCCTGTGGTGAGGTAGCTCCTGCACGCAGCTATGTGAGGGCCCTGGGGTGGGGGCAGCTCCTTCCAGCGCTCAGCACTCACTGCTCGTTGAGCCTGCTGTCACTGCTGTCCCTGCATCCTGCCAGGCAGCCATGTCCTTCACCTCACTTACTCCTCATGGCAGCTTGTTAGGTTTGAGCTAACAGTATCTCCTCTGACCAGCGGGGACGCTGAGGCTGGGAGGGGACTCTTGCCTGAGTGGCTCAGGAGAAGCCTGGAGTCCAGATTGGAGCTCGGCCCTGTCGTCTCTGGACCTGTTGCCTGCTGCCCCTCAGCCAGGGCTCCAGTGCGGCCTGTGTGTGGGGTGGGCGTGGTGGGAGGACCACTCCAGTCTCTAGCTGCTGCCACGTGGGGCCTCCCTCAGCCGTGTTCTGCTAGGGAGCCTCTCAATGTCCTTGCAAGACACCCAGCTACAAACAGAGCCGCCATCCCCCTCCTGAGCTGCCTTGGTGACTGAGGGCCCCGAGGGACTTATGTCCATCAGCCCTGTCTTCCTTGTCACCTGTTCACACACCTGCACGGAGCAGAAGGAATTTGGACCCCTGGGTTCACCTCTTCTAACTCATGTACATGGCCCAGGCATTCCTGGTGCCACACCTGTGGGACAAACTGGGCACAGCAGGATGTTTTGGGGACACAGAACCACCGTCCCAGAGTCACACATCACACGCACCCAGCAAATGATAGCATGCAATCGGACGAGGTGCTGAAGGTGGCCTGTGTCGGCCCTGGGCTGGGCTTGGTGACTTTGAGAGCCGGGATGTGGTTCCTGGCACAGGTGCCTGGGGGCGCTGGGAGGAGTATGAGACTCCTGAGGCTCCCGCTGCCTAAGCTGTCTGGGGAGAGTGGGTCGCTTTATTTAATTCGCTGGCACAGAGCATTTTAGGAACAATGAATGCCTTTAGCTCCCTTTTAAGTGACTGAATTATAGAGGTGTGAAGAGGCCACGCCCCCCCCTTTTACACTCAGTGCCTCCCTTCTGATTTCAAGGAAACCTGCAATTCAGCTAGAATCTGTAATTTTCTACTTGATCTTACTCTAGCTGTTCTCCCATCACACCTCTGTGAGCACAGAGAGCTCCGGAAGGAATTGTGTCTTGTCTTGTGACCACACATGGAATCGCCCTGGTTGAGCATGTTCTCCCGTGTGGTGTTGATGCGGGCTGCTCCCTGACAGCAGCAGCTGGGAAGCCCCGGTCCAGCATCCACGAAGTGGAGGCCTCGCCAGATGGAAAGATGCAGTGGTGGGAGATCCGACAGCTCTGGCCACCAGCCGCCCCGCGGTGGTCTCAGCCAGGAGGAGAAGGGAGCCGCGCCCCTCGAGGCAGCCTGGAGTCTGGAGCATTTCAGGGTCTTGGCCTTCTACGGCCCTGTGTAGCTGGGAGCCAGGCCAGCCAAGGAGCCTGGGCTGCTCTTCCCGTCCATCTGCCTCCTCCTCTTTTACCCCCCGGGAATGCAGCCTCTGCTTATCTGCCACTCAGGCCCCTGCAGCCCCCTGCCTGGTCTCCTTGGCATCCGCTGGCCCTCCACACTGCACATGCCCCCTTAGTGGCAGAGCCACTAAGGGTTGGAGTAGGGGTTCCTGAAGAGTCACTGGCATGCACTTCCCTGGTTCTGTCCCGGCATGCCTTCTGCCAGCCCAGCCCTCCAGTCATGCCAGGCTCCCTGGTGGTTAAGAGTGTAGAAGCTTTTACACTGGGCACGGGCACCCTCAACTCCCGAGTACACTCGCTTTGTCTCAGCCCTGGGAACCTTGGTGGGCCTTCAGGAAGGCCCCCTTAGCCCTTGGGGACCTGCCAGGCAGCCCAGCAGAGTAGCCCAGACCCTGGCATGGGTGCCGGCATCTTGGTGGGCACGTGCTTGGTCTTCATCCCCCACCTCCCCTGCTTCATGTGGGGGCGACTACAGCTGGCTGGCCCTCCCCCGAGGAACCCTCATGTGCCCTGGGAAGGCTGCCTTCATGATACTCACTGTTAAGTGTTTTAAATATGGTCCTTGCCCCAGTCGGCTTGCACAGGTGTCCCTGGAAAATCAGCCTCCCCGTTGGCTCATCCTGCAGGCTGGGCTGGGAAGGACAGTACGAGATTGTAAGGCACCCAGATGGGAGGTTCCAGAATTCTGCCGTTCCCCAGGCTCTTCCACTTAGGAGCCAGGAGCCCCAGCTGCGGATGTCCTCGTGTGTCTGCCTGTCCCGGCGCGGCCTGCCTGCGTGGTGTGCAGAGGGGGCTGCCGGCCTCTCCCCTGCAGAGCTGCCACATGGCTGCTGTGCTTCTCAGAGTCCTGGGCCAGGTTCTTGTCCCCGGGGGCCCGGCGAGCCTCCCATTGCTCTCAGGCTTGACGCACCTGTCCCAGCATCCGCTGATGGTTTTGTCTGACGCTCTCAGGCCCTCGATGATTGCGGATGGCGGCTTTCTAACCCCACGGTTTTCCCTGTTTGTTAGTTGGCTTTCTGACTGTGAGGAGAAGCTTTTCTTCTGTTTATTGGGACTTGAGGATTCTCACTTTATTACCAGTTACAAGTCTTCACTGTCATTAATGGTGTTGATGCTATCCATTCCCCAAGCTTGGCGTGGGAGACCTTTTAATGAGTTTTCCATGGAAAGAAGGTAGTAATAGAGTTGCTCTAGGAAGGAAAATTGCATTTCGTATGAAAGTCACATGAGTGCATGAGAAGGCCAAGGAGAGGGGCTGTGCCAGGAGATGGGAGAGGACAGGAGGGCCGCCTGTGACCAGGACTGAGCCCAAGGCTGCTGGCTCTGGGCACAGGTGAGGGACGCCCTCTTCTCTGAGATGGGGTTGGGGATGTGGGAGATGTCCTCCCTGAGTGTTGGGGGAACCCAGTGGCAAAGCAGTGGGTGGGCGCCATGATGGGGTTGGCTGTGGAGTGCTGGTGGGGTGGGCTCTGGGCACACCCAGCCACTTCTGAGACATACTTGTGCTCTGCCCTCCCTCTGATTTTGTGTGCCATGGGAATGCCAGATGGGGAGGGAGTAAGGTGGGGACATTCGGGCTTTTCGTGACCCATCGGAAAACAGAGTAAACTGTGATTTGCTCCTAGTCAAAGGAGTGGCGGGAAGTTGAGAATTTTTCAGGTATCCGTGGTTAGATTTCAGTGTTAGAAATGTGAAAAACAAAAAACAACAAAAAAAACTCATTTCTGTCAGAATGGGGTAAGGGGCCTTCTTGGGTCTTTGAATGTGATGTTGATAAATAAGACGTTGCTTGAAATTTACCCTTGGATAAAGGAATCTCATTTTAAACACCTGCCATTCCTGATTTAAAAGGTTTGGAACTGAGTGCCAGGTAACTGTGTCCTGGTCCCTCGGTAGCCGCAAGCGCTCCCTCAGCACGTTCTGCTCGTGCGTCCTGCCTCCGGACACCTCAGCGGTGGTGGGGCTGCTTGTGGATCCGGAGTCGGACCCGGGGTTTGTGATGGGAAGCTGTATTCCTGGGAAGCCCTGGAGTGGGGAGGGGCCCCAGACGTTGCTCAAGCACCTCATTCTGGGCACTGAGGGCTGTGCCAGCGGTGGGGGCTGGCGGCTGGGCTTCCCAGAGCGACCTGACTCTTGCAGCTCCTGCTTCTCCTGCGTCAGTGTGGCTGCTGCCACTTCTGTTCTTACTGTCCTTGGAAAGGCTGCCTGTGGAGGGGTGAGTTTTCCCTGCGTTCCATCTGCAGTGGAGTTTCTGCGTGTTCCGCTGGATGCATGTGGATCTGTACCATTGGTCTGCGCTGGGCGCACGTGCAGGCTCGTCACGTCTCATTTCTAGTTTTTGTCCTTGATTCGTTGTTTCAGTGACATCAGTCAATGGGTAAAGAGTCCAGGTGCCCCCATGTTAATGGAGTCTGAGGAAACAGACGTTGGCTAGACTGCTTTTCATTGATGCCTTCTCTTCTCTGCTGGCCGTTCGGCTCTGCTGTCCCACCTCTTGGAACCACTGTTTGTCTGTCCGTCCCACTGTTCCGTGCTTGGGGCGACTACACACATTCATGTGAGTCACTCACTGTCGGTGGCCATTTGGTGAATGGCCGACCACTTGGCCCACATCGCTGAGGGCCGGGAGGTGTTAAGGACATCAGGCTTGGGCTCTAAAGATGCGTGAGCCGGGAAACCAGTTTGTCAGCACTCCCCACCGCCGTGCCTCGCACTCCCAGGTCATCATCGCCATGAGGTGTGGGTCCTGGTGGTGGGCTGGGCAGTGGCTGCTGAAAATGAAGGCGCATGGGATCCTGGGTGGGATCAGCAGCAGCACGGGATCCTCAGGGCCCTCACCTGTCACTCGTGTATCTGGAGGAATTTAGGTGGCACACTTAAGCCGTTCTCCTTTCTTCCTCCTCATTCTCCTCCTGCCTTCCCAGCCTCTCCTGTCAATGCAGCACTCACTGTGGGGCCCCAACAGCCCCCGTGCTCCTTGGAGTCAGTTACTCAGCAAGTCTCGTCCAGCCCCTGTTGTGCTGGAGGCCCTGGCGCAGGAGGCAGCGAGCAAGGCCAGCCACAGCCCTCTTCACCCCAGCGCCTCATGGCGGTCCCGGCGCCCACAGCCAGTGCAGGGAGGGAGCACGGAGTCTGCGTTAGATCACCTGTGGAGTGGCCTACCAGTGCGCCGAGCAGAGCAGACAGCATCCCTCCATAGGCCAGTGTCCCAGCACCTGCCCGTGCCTCCCACCCCTCCCAGACCGGTGGCTTCTGGATGGGGACATGCATGCCCTCACACTTTGGCAAGCATCTGTGAAATGTCCACTGTCTGCTGGGACCTGAGGGGACGGTGATGAGGTAGACAAGGTCCCTCTTAGGGAGCTCTTCTCTGATTAGATGGCAGATTGGGAGGACAGATGGGAGCAGTCACTGTCTGTCGTTTCTGTGACAGGGAGTGCGAAGGACTGAGTTGAAGAAGTGTCCAGAGGAAGCTGTGCAGTGGTGGGACATCTGTGCCAAGTCTCATATACATTTTGGGGGGCAGAGGGAGCAGTGTGGGTGTGCAGGGAGGGAGGATGGGGGCAGCAGAATCAGCAGCGGGGGCTGTTGGCAGTCAGGGCAGGGATATGGGGCATGTGGGGGAGAGGTTGTGGGCAGCAGGAGCTGTGCAGGGAAGGACGTGCTTTAGAAAGTGCTTTTCCCTGAAGACATGCTAGAATGATCCATCCCACCTGTCCATCCCTCACTGGTTCCTCTCCTGATTCTCTGCCACGCCTGGGTTTCCAAGCCAGAGTTTGGGGGAATCCTTAGCCGCCGCCTCCTTGCCTTGCTGCAAAGGGGAGCGCAGTGGGGTTGGTGGCTTTCCTCTGCCAAATGCAGCGAATGAAGGTAGTAGACAGGCCCTAGGAGTGGGGTCGGCGGCTTTCCTTCTGCCCAGCCAAATACAGCGAATGAACGCAGTGGACAGGCCCTAGGTGACAGCCATGGCCATCCCCTGCCTTGGTGTCATCCCCTCTCCTGGAGTTCAGATACAACGTGAACTTACTGTTAATCCATGGAAGGTGGGATTGTGGGATGTCAGTCTTGTACTTATATTATGTAAGATTCTATCTGAGCAGTGGGGAGCTAGAGATTTCCCTTTGCTCCTGAAGTAAGGGGCTGGCCAGAGAGGCCCCCATGGCCAGGGTCTGCAGCAACCTCCAGCCCACAGCTGGCCCTGAGTCGGGTGCTCAGTCCTCTAGCCGCGAAGAAGTGAATTCTGCCTGCAACCTGAGTGAACCGGGACATGTGTTCTTCCCAATCAGGCCTCCCGATGAGGATTCAGCCCTGACTGCAGCTTTGCGAACTCCTGAACGGGGAACCTTGCGGAACCCCACCTGTGGCCTGAACCCACATAAATAGATGTTGTTTTAAGCTACTAAGTTTGTGGTGATTGGCTACAGAGCAACAGAAGACTAATAAAATGAACAAAGGACAAATAATCCCACAGAGCCCCCATCTCCCTCCCGCTCCAGCGCTGTGGCTCGGGGCCTGCTCCTCTCCCCTCAGTGCGGTTGTGACACTCCTGGGTTGGGAACTGCTGCCCGCCTGCCACCCTGCCCACTGTCAGCAGGTGCTGCTGGCTGTGGTAAGTGTAGACAGGGCTGAGGGGCTTACAGTGAGGGTCCCAGAAGGATCCCACCACCCTTGCCCCTCCTCGGGCTGGGCATTTTGCCACAAATAGAGAAAAGAATACAGTCATGATTAAAACAAACAAAATCACAGCCACATAGTTCATTTAAACCTGACCAGGGAAATGAGCACCTCATGCTGGAAATTCTTCCTGTTCCCGATCAACATTGATGAGAACAATCTCCAAACAAAGACGCTTGCAGGTTTGCCGACAGCCTGTGCACCAAGTGCTCTAGGTCACGTTTTCAGGGAGCGACTCCCTTTGCTGCTTGAATAAAGTAAAAGCTGCAAAAAATATATGAAACAATGCTTTTTAGGGTACGGGGCATAAGGCAGCCGAGCCATCCCTGGGAGGGAGGAACAGTACAGGGTCAGCTCCGCCGTTGCCCAAACCCATTGCCTGGAGAGAGTCTGCGGACCGTGGTGTGGGGAGGTGCCTGTGGGTCTCCCTGAGTTTAGACAGAGTGGGGAGTCTGGGGAAGCCCTGGCAACTGGGGTTCGTAGGGCTGAGGCTGGGAGCGGAGAAAGCAACTCAGCACCAAAGCTCTGCAGGTTCCTTGCCAGTATTAAGCTGAGGACTAATCAGTACACGGATGTGAGTCTGGGGAAGAACCTGCTGAAATGATGAGAGAGAACAAGCCCCGGAGCCCTTACAGGGTGGAAATTGTGTCTGTTCCCAAAGCCAGAACGGAAACCTTTAGAAGTCCCTGGCATGAGGCAGAGAACTTAGAAGGGTTTTGGCTCAGCAGCGGAAGTATAGAAACCCAAACTAAATGCTACCTGCCCCTAAAGCTTAAAAACGGGATCCCACACAATTAGTCTGATCCCAAGTGACTTAATTGCATCCCAGCAAAAATTCAAAGATATTTATAGGAGTACCAAAATATCAGGTGCCCAGCAAGGTAAAAGTCACAACATCTAGCTTCCAAAGGCGTTGTCAGGCACGCACAGAAGCAGAAAAGATTGCAGATAATGAGACAAAAATCAATCAGAACTGACCCAGAAATGGCACAGACATTAGACTCGTTAGGCAGAGACATTCAAGGAGCTATTCTAACTGTCTTTCATATGTTAAAATATGTAGAAATGGATAAAGATGTGGAAGATACGAAAGTGATCCAAACTGAACTTACAGAGAGGAAAATACGGTGTCTTAACTGGAAAACACCCTGTGTGGGATTATCCACAGATTAGACTTTGTATGAGAAAAGACTCGTGAACCTGCCAACATCGCAATAGAAACTATTCAAAATGAAAGAGGAAAAAATGAACAGTCAGTGAGCGGCGGGACAATTTCAGTGGCTTTATATACGTGTAATCTGTGGGGAACAGTCAGCGGCGGGACAATTCAATAGAAACTATTCAAAATGAAAGAGGAAAAAATGAACAGTCAGTGAGCGGCGGGACAATTTCAGTGGCTTTATATACGTGTAATCTGTGGGGAACAGTCAG
>NW_016107644.1:197072-197932 GCF_001604975.1 Cebus imitator
TCAGTGGCTTTATATACGTGTAATCTGTGGGGAACAGTCAGTGAGCAGCGGGACAATTTCAGTAGCTTTATATACCTGTAATCTGTGGTCCCCTAAAGGGAGGAAACAGGAAAAATACTGGAAGAAATAATAGCCGTTAAAAAAAATTGTACAGAAACTGTAAACCTGTAGAACTGAGAATGTGAGTGAATCCAGCCCAGCAGAAATCATGAAGAAAAGTAGAGCAAGACACGTCATAATCCAGCCTCCCAAAAGTACTAATATAAAGAAAACATGAGAAGCATCCAGAGAAGAGACACCTGTGTTACAAAGGTGAGCTCCTCAGAAGCATCAGGCCAGGAGACGGGGGAGCAGCTGCTTTGGACTATTCAAAGAACAACATACCAGAGAAACCTATTAACCAGCAAAAGTGTCTTTCAGATGTGAAGGTGAAATACATGCTGTTTTACACATAGAAAAGCTAAAGGAATTTACCACCAGGTGACCAGGATACCTGCACGACAAGAAATAGGTCAGCCTGCGGGTAGAAGGAATATGGGCCTTGTGACCACGGGGATCTGCACAGAGATTGAAGGGTGCCCAAACTGGCACCTCTAGGAACTCACTGAAATACCTCCAGACACAATCAAATGGCTAAGGAGTGTATTGTGTACTGTGGGTTTTCTAACACACGTTGCAGTGGGATGAAGATGACAGAAACACAGGTGCTGGCAGGGAGAGGTGGGAGTGGGTGGAGGGGAGGCCTCGCACAGGGAGGGAGAGGTGGGAGTGGGCGGAGGGGAGGCCTCGCACAGGGAGAGGTGGGAGTGGGTGGAGGGGAGGCCTCGCACAGGGAGAGGGGGGAGGGGGTGGAGGGGAGG
>NW_016107644.1:199222-201813 GCF_001604975.1 Cebus imitator
GGAGGGGAGGCCTCACACAGGGAGGGAGAGGTGGGAGTGGGTGGAGGGGAGGCCTTGCACAGGGAGAGGTGGGAGTGGGTGGAGGGGAGGCCTCACACAGGGAGGGAGAGGTGGGAGTGGGTGGAGGGGAGGCCTCACACAGGCAGGGAGAGGTGGGAGTGGGCGGAGGGGAGGCCTCGCACAGGGAGAGGTGGGAGTGGGCGGAGGGGAGCCCCTCAAGCTCTGCTGCTCTTGAAGTGAGGTAATCATACCTGGGCCTAAACTGTAATAAAGTAACGACACATACCATAAGCCCTACACTCACTGCTAAGGTAACCAGACAAAGAGTTATGGCTAATCAGCTAACACAGTAGATAAAGCAGATTATATGAAATGCTCAAGTAATATAAAAGAAGGTCAAAAAAAAAAAAAAAAAGGAAGAAAAAGCAGATGGACAGTGTGTGTGGGCCACCTGTGAGACATGTAGCAGGACAGGGTCTGACTCAGCCACGCCAGCCCGTGTGTTCAGTGCACAGGATGTGAACGCTTCAGTTAAAAGGCACATCTTGACAAGTGGATTAAGAGAACAGCCAACTCGGTGCTTCCGGCAGGAAGCCTGCTTTGGGGCATCGTAGCTCAAACCCATAGTCCCAGCACTTTGGGAGACCCAAGCAGGAGGATTACCTGAGCCTGGGAGTTTGGGACCAGCCTGGGCTACATAGTGAGATCCTGTCCCTTAAAAAACAACTAGCCAGGCATAATGCAGTGGCACCTGTGTGCCGGTGGGCCTACCTACTCGGGCTCCTGAGGTGGGAGGATTGCCTGGGCACTGGAAGTCAAGGCTGCAGTGAGCTGTGATCACGCCGCAGCCTGGGTGACGGAGCAACACCCTGTCCCGTCTCAAAAAAGAAAAAACACATGCAAAAAGAAGCCCACAAACATGAAGACACAAGTAGTTTAAAAGTAAAATGATGGGAAAAGGTATTTCATACTAACACCAATCTAAAGAAAACAGGTCTGTGTGAATTTCAAACAGTAGATTTCAGAATAGAGAATATTATCAGTGTGTGGAGGATCATGTCCTAGGATTGGGTGGGTCAGTTAATCCATTGGACGTGATTGTAAGTGATATGTGTCTGATAAGACTGCGTCAGAATATATCACAAAATCAGATCGGAATGCAACAAGAAACGGACCGAGACACAGTCACAGAAGGAGATTTCAAGCTCTCCCCTTTTCAGTAAGTGATAGAACAAGTAGAAGATCAGGAAGGATATAAGAAGCTTGAAAACACTGTCAACAAACTTGACTTAATTGATTTTCATGGCAAATTCCAAAAGTGTACATTCTTTTTAATTGCACGTGGAACATTTACTAAGATAGACCATATTTGGGGCCATTAAAAAAGTCTCAATAAATCTTAAGGGATTCAAGAAATACAAGGTATTTCTTGTGTTGTCTGAGCATGATGGAATTAAGTTAGCCACCATTAGCAAGATAGCTGGGAAAACCTCAAATATTTCTAAACGAATTAACATACTGTTAAGTTATGGGATTATAGAAGAAACAAAAGGGAAATGAGAAGTCCATTGAAGTGAATGATAATAAAATACAGCATTTCAAAATTTGTAGGATGCAAAAAAGCAGTGCTCAGAAACGTATAGTACTTCTCTTAGAGGGAAACCTATAGCACGAAGCAGTGCTTCGAGGAAAAATACGGTACTGAGTGTATGAGGAGACAGAGTACTTAGACAGAATGGTGTAGTACTGAGTGCATGAGGAGACGGAGTACTTAGAGGGAATGGCGTAGTACTGAGTGTGTGAGGAGATGGAGTACTTAGAGGGAATGGTGTAGTACTGAGTGTATGAGGAGACATGTACTTAGAGGGAATGATGTAGTACTGAGTGCACAAGGAGATGTCCATGCTTAGAGGGAATGGTGTAGTACTGAGTGTATGAGGAGACGGATGTATTTAGGGGGAATGGTGTAGTACTGAGTGTATGAGGAGACGGATGTACTTAGAGGGAATGGTGTAGTACTGAGTGCGTGAGGAGATGTCCGTGCTTAGAGGGAATGGTGTAGTACTGAGTGTATGAGGAGATGGAGTACTTAGAGGAAATGGTGTAGTACTGAGTGCACAAGGAGACGGATGTACTTAGAGGGAATGGTGTAGTACTGAGTGCGTGAGGAGATGTCCGTGCTTAGAGGGAATGGTGTAGTACTGTGTGTATGAGGAGACGGAGTACTTAGAGGGAATGGGGTAGTACTGAGTGTATGAGGAGACGGATGTATTTAGAGGGAATGGTGTAGTACTGAGTGTATGAGGAGACGGAGTACTTAGAGGGAATGGTGTAGTACTGAGTGTATGAGGAGACGGATGTATTTAGAGGGAATGGTGTAGTACTGAGTGTATGAGGAGACAGAGTACTTAGAGGGAATGGTGTGAGGAGACGGCTGTGCTTAGAGGGGATCATACGGTACTGAGTGCATGAGGAGACGGCTGTGCTTAGAGGGGATCATACGGTACTGAGTGCGTGAGGAGACGGCTGTACTTAGAGGGGATCGCACGGTACTGAGTGCGTGAGGAGACGGCTGTGCTTAGAGGGGATCG
>NW_016107644.1:202413-238694 GCF_001604975.1 Cebus imitator
GAGACGGATGTACTCAGAGGGAATGGTGTAGTATTGAGTGTATGAGGAGACGTACTTAGAGGGAATGGTGTAGTACTGAGTGTATGAGGAGACGGCTGTGCTTAGAGGGGATCTGAGTGGGGCTGTGCATAGAGGGGATCATATGGTACTGCTGTAGAAAAGTGCAGACTGATATCCATCATGAATGTAGATGTAAGGATCTTGAATAGATTTGAGTAAATCAAATCCAACAAAACATATTCTGATGATTTAGGGTTTATCCCAGAATGTGAGGCAGATTTTCAGTCAATGTAATTTATTATTATTAATATTTAAAAAGAACAAACCCATAAAATCATCTCTATATATGCAGAAAAAGCATTTGACACAATCCAACATCCACTCCCAATAAGGACTCTCAGTAAACAGGAAGAGAAAGCAACTTTTGAAGCTTCATAAAGAGCATGTTCAATGTTAAACCTATACCTGTCATTACAGGAAAGAGTGTAAATGGAAAACTTGACCCCCAAAGTCAGAAACGTGGGACAGTGTTCCTTCTCTCCACTTCCGTGCAGTATGTACACTGGAGATTCTGGTGGCAGAAACAGACAAAAAGATACATTCATTTATTGGTACAAACAAATGTAAGTGACATCTCGACCCAAAAGGAAGGAGTAAAACTCTCTCCTTTTGCAGACAACATGATCAGCTTTTTGAAAGTCTAATGGCATTTACAAAAAAGCCACTAGAAGGAATGAGTTTAGCAAGGTGTCAGTATACGAAATCTGCATACAAAAATAAATTTTGTTTTTATAAATTAACAGTGAGAAGTGAGAAATTGAAATTGGATGAGCATTACCATTTATGATAGCAAAATGTGAGATATTTAGGGAAAATACTATGACAAAATATGTAATAGGCCTGTAGACTGAAAACTACAAAACAATGCTGAGAGAAATTAAAGATGACCTGATCATGTTCAGAGATGAGAAGACTCAAGAGTATTAAATTCAGTTTTCACCAAACTGATCATATATTCTATTCAATTGCAGTCAAGATCCCAACATGCTTTTCTATAGAAACGGACTAGCTGATTTTTAAATTGGTATGGGAATACTGAGTCCCTGGGATGGCTAAAACAACACAGAAAAAGATGAACAATGTTGAAGGACTTTGTTCACTTTTTTCTTTATTTTATTTGGTTCAAGTTTTATGATATCAAGAATTATAAAACTTCAGTAATCAAGATGGAATATTGTTGCCATTGGGATAGAGAAAGACATCAATGGAATAGAAGACAGTGCTGAGAAATGGAGCCATGTGTACATGCACAGTGATTTCCAAAAAGGTGCAAAAGAAATTCAGTGGCGGCCGGGTGCAGTGGCTCACGCCTGTAATCCCAGCACTTTGGGAGGCCGAGGCGGGCAGGTCACAAGGTCAAGAGATTGAGACCATCCTGGCCAACATGGTGAAACCCCGTCTCTACTAAAAAATATAAAAATTAGTTGGGTGTGGTGGCGCGCATCTGTAGTCCCAGCTACTCAGGAGGCTGAGGCAGGAGAATTGCTTGAACCCGGGAGGCAGAGGTTGCAGTGAGTGGAGATTGCACCGCTGCACTCCAACCTGGCGCCTGGAGACACAGACTCTGTCTTAAAAAAAAAAAAAAAATTCAGTGGCAAAAGCATCTATTTGTTATGCGTATAATAGTTTTATATATTGAGCAAATGAAAACTCACATCTGAGGAAGGAGTTTGAATTCAAATTTTATGCCATGTTAAAAAGTTACCTCAAATTAACCCCAGACCTATGTTTTTTTAAATTTATTTATTTATTTAAAATTTATTTTTATGTTAACTTTTTATTTCTACAGGTTTTTGGGGAACAGGTAACATTTGGTTACATGGGTTCTTTAGTGGTGGTTGGTGAGATTTTGGTGCACCCATCTCCCGAGCAGTATATACTGGACCTAATTCCTGGTCTTTTATCCCTCACCCCCTTATCCCCCTCTTCTCCTGAGTCCCCAAAGTCCGTTGTATTATTCTTATGCCTTTGATTCCTCATTGCTTAGCCTGGATGGGGTTGGAGATTATTCTAAGTGAAGTAACTCAGAGATCTATGTTATAAACCTAAAGTTATAAAACTTCTGCAAGGAAACATAGAACGTCTTTGTGTGACCTTAAGCTAGGCACACAGGATTTCTTGTAATAATGGCCAAACCCTCAGACACAGAACCAGCAAACCACACGTGCATAGAAGGCACAGCAAAAGACCCAGGGCAAGGTCTTCACCTTCACCCTTGTTCTCACGTGGGGGTGGCGTGTGTCTGTGAGACACGGTATCCCACTCAGCAATCCTCTGTGGTCCAGCGAATTCGCTCACTTGTTTGGAAAACAAGTGTAAGAATTGTTTTTATTTCTTTAGCTTTGTCAACTTTAATGGGGCTGGGATCATTCAGCTCACTTCCCTGATGGGTTAAAACAAAAAGCCTTCGTTTTCTATTAAAATCTGCACAAGCAAAAAAAAAAATTGGACAAATAAATTGGACTTTACCAAAATTAGAATCTGCTCTTTAGTTGATACGGTTATTATAATAAAAAGTCAAGCTGAAGACTGGGTGAGCCTTCCAGAAGTGCGGGGTGGGACGGAGCCTGAGGCCAGGCCCGCCTTCCAGCTCCCACTGTCTTGTCCCGCCTGCCCCTCTTCCCCGGGCAGCTGTTGAACTGGGGTTCACTGGGGCCCCTGCAGCTTCAGGCACCCAGGGAAGCAGCTCTGCCATCTGCATTTTTAAAGGAAGTAAATCAGATTTGTTGTAGCCTCCTCGTATGAAAATGACCCTGTTTTGGAGGGGTTTGCCGAGCAGCTCAGAGCACATCTGTGAAGTGAAAATGATTTAATGCCTCGTTCCTTCAATTCCATGTAGCTCTAGAAGAAGTTGTATTTTAGATTATGTTACTGTCAAGAAATAGACCTCAATACCTCTCTAGAGATGAAAAGATTGCGTGTTGTGGTGTCAGATAAACACCATTTCTTTACATCCTGCCAGGAGGCTTAATTTTACTCCGAGCCCATGTTCGCTGAGATTCTGGGAGTGAGTGGTTGTGTCCCTGTCCCTCAGCCCCTGTCCCTCACGGGCCAGGAATGCATCTGGTGTGACCTGTTTCTGGGGTTCTACCGGCAGCCACTTGTCCCGCCTGCCTGTGCACGCTTAGCTGCATCTTGGGTCCGACCTGCCTTCACCCCGACCTTGTGTTGAGCGTGTGAGCAGACAGCAGTTGTGTGGCACGACCTTGATGTTAAAATGAATGATGGAGAAGTTATTTTCAGGGAATGTGTTTGCAGTGTGGCCTCTGCCTTGTGGTCTGGTTGGATCTCAGCTCTCCCTCAGGGCCATTTGCTGTTGGCAGGAGCATTCTGTTTGTCCCCAAATGTGGGACTCCATTGCATGATCCTGACGCTAACATCCCAGAGCTGGTGTAAGACTCTGTAAGCTAAGCGCTCAGTCCTTAACAAGCCCACCCTCGCTTCAGACACCAGCCACACCCCAGTGGTCCCCAGGCCACCTGCACCTCTGCCCAACTGGCTATAAATTCACTGGTGTCCATGACTTGCTCAGGTTCGATAATTCTTTAGAATGGCTTGTGGAACTCAAGAAAGCACAGTGGTTGCGATTCCAGTTTTATGTACAGGTGGGGAGGACCAGCCAAATGCAGAGAAGCATGGGGTGAAATCTGCAAGGGTCCCAGAGACTCAGAGCTTCCGTACGTCTCCCCATGGGGCCAGGGCACTAACTCCCCTGCCATAGCAATGTGTTTACCAACAAGAAAGCCCCTCAGAGCTTGATGCCTGGGGTTTCTCTTGCAGTTCATTGTGTAGGCCAGATGACTGAATGGGGGCCATGGGATGGAGCTCGCCTCCCTGTACAACCTCAGGCCTTAATGTGCCCACTAGTGTCCAGCCCAGACTCGTCTGCTGCCTGAAGAAGACCTGCGGGCAGCGTGGATCTTGACTGGGGCCTCCTAGCTGCCACTCCTGGAGTGGGGATGGTGGGAGCCCTGCCTGTTTGCCTGCAGGAATTTGCCAGTGAGTGTCCCATGCTGGGAAAGTGGAGTCGTGGGTACGGGATTCTGCTCTCTTTCTTCAGCTCCATCTCTCTCCCCTGTCCTCTTCTGGGTGAGACCCTCTGTCGAGTCCGAGGCCTCCGTGAGTAGCCACAGTGCAGCCCTGGGCCTGTGCTGTCTTGAGCTGTCAGCCCCACATGGCTTCCTTGCTCCCCAACCCCCGACCCCCGGAGTGGGCTGGGCCGGGGCTGCTGCTCATCCTTGGTCTCAGCCCTTCCCTCCTCCTGCCCGCCCTTGGCAGTGAGCGGCCCTTGGTGTTCTGGCTGGTGAGCGTGACTGGACCCTGCCGGTTTGGGAGCTGGCTTTTTTAGCTGTTGGTGACATAAACCAAACTCTGCAACTGAGAAAGGAGGGTGGGCTGAGGGCGAGGGGCTTCTTGGTGTGGAGGGGCCTGTGCTCACTGACAGTGGCTCTTGCTGTTGTTCTTTTTTATCTTTTTAACTGATTAGAGAACTGAAATCTTCCCCCCACATCAAAGCCTGTTCATGCCCCTCCCAGCCAACGCGTAATGTATTCATGTCTGTTCTCGGCTTGGTGCAGGGGGTGAAAGGTTTTCTTTGTAGGTGTCTAAGTGCAAGCAATTACGCTCCTCTTCGGGCGGTAAATCTGAGTCGTGTCTGGTCCTGCATAAACAGCATGTTTTTTATGCCAAGTCAATGGGATACATGCTTTTTCCTTTTTAGCATAAATCCTGGGACACAGCGTGTTTGCATAATTTATTTTTATTTTTAATCAAGAAGACAAGATGTTTCAGCTGGCCTGTGTATCTGCTGTTTAAAGTGCTGAGAAAAGTGTTCAACAAATATTGTGGTGGTTTCTCCGGCTTCCCAATATGACACGTCTCTTCCTGGTGACTCGACAGTAACATTGCCTTGCCCTGCCACATAAGGGCTTTATGAAAAACCCTTTTCAGCCTGAAATATGACAGTAAGTACATCTGCCTGCCCATTCATTGTATGTATACTCTTATTTCCAGTGAAATGGAAATTTCAAATTCAGAATTATTGCCAACCAAATTACCTTTATCAGTGAAAGAGCATCTGCTCGCAATTACTTATAAAATAAGAAAAATGAATCCTTTTGGCATGTACATTTGCAGCTCTGATGTGTATAGATTGGAAGTAATGCCTGGAGTTTAGCAGCCCATCCTTCACTGGGCCCAGATGGGAGGATGCACGTCACGGGGTGTGAGGCGCTGGCTGGCCACGTCCACACTCGTCATGACCCGCTGCCAGAGAAGCCATGGAATTGTGGGAAGTGACCACTTCCATGTGAAAAAGGACACTCCCCAGTGCATTCTGGATGGATGTCCCATGGGCTCCAGAATCAAGCCAGCTTAGCCAGGCTGTGTTGGGTGACCCAGCAGAGCACTTGCCATGGAGCATCTTGCTGTGGCCACCGTGGTCTCCTGCTGTGGCTGCCGTCACCTCTGGGTGGGTGTGGGTTTCAGGGTCCCGTGTCCGGCAGAAGGCCAGGCCCTCGGGACACTGAGAGCTTGAGCTTGTAATTCGGGTGCAGTGCAAGGCTTTGCGCCTTGAGGCTGCATTGCCTTTTCTGTTTCCTACAAGTTCCTGAGGTCCCGGCGGGCAGAAACAGGACTTGTCTTCCCTGTAGCTTTGCTCTCAGAGGCAGCCCTGGGGTGTGGAGGTCTCTGGTAAGTCTTTCCTTAAGGAACCAATGAACAAGGAGCCTCTCGTCCTGGAAAGGCCTTGCCTATGCCCTTGTGAGGTTGACACTGTGCCCAGGTTTCTGGTAATTTCTCATGACTGGGAGCTCTTGCAGATGTACTGGGCTTTGCTGCGAGGAGGGTGGGTGGCTGTGCCCAGGGTGCAGGTGCCCAGAGACACAAGGGTGGGCCCATGCTTTGCTCTGGCGGTGTGGGTCATTTCAAGGGGACAGAGGGGGACAGTCCTGAGGCCCATCTTGGCCCGGCTGCATCCTTATGTGCACCTTTAGACAGGTCCCTCACCTGCCTTACCTCGCACGTAAGGGGCCAGGGGCCCCAGGGTCAGGGCGTGAAGTGTGTGGCCCCCTGTCCAGTGGATTCGGTGCAGGTCAGCTCGCTGTTGTGCTCCGGCCAGAATGGGCTCCTTCTCCTCAAGGCAGTGTCCCTTAGGGAGAGACTGAGGGATTGGTGGCCTGCATGCCTCCACCTCAAGTCCCTGCAAGCAGGGCAGGAAGGCTTAAATTTTACTGTTTAGTTACTACAGTGACAGGTGTTCCAGAAATATTAATGTGTGTTTAATTTTCAAACCTGCTTCTTGCCGGTTTGTGTTAGGAAAACGTCGTCTGCCTCCCAGGCCCATGGTAGAACAGTCTGTTTTCCCGGGTGGGGACATGCCAAACCCCCGCACAGGTGGGCTGCTGCTGTGGGTGGGTCAGGGACCAGTCGGTCTGGTGAGCCGCAGCTCCTCTTCTGCGTGTGACTCTGCAGTGCTCACCTTCCCAGTGTTCACCTCATCCTCATCCATGGCAGAGGCTACCCTGGGCGCCAGGTTGCCCGGCGAACAAGTGTGTGCCCTGCATGCCTCACACGCAGGATGGGCCACGGCCTGCCTTGGTGCCGGTCTCTGGGCCCGGGCAAAGTCCCTGCCCTGGAGGAAGTGTCTGTCTAATGGATAAGACCCTCTGGCAAGTCCCGCTCACACTGGGTCCCCTAGGCCGGGTCCAGGGCCTGGCCCCGTGAGTGCTTGGTTGAGAGGCCTCATCACACACCAGGCTTGGTTCTCACTGTATTGGTGCCTGGAGTGAGAGGAGAGTGAGCGGGTGGGAACACACATCCACAGGGAAGAACTGAGGCTCTGTAACAGGTCAGTCGCTCGCTTGAAGCCTCCTTTATAAGATGTGGGCTCTGCACCTGTGTCCTGGTTATTATTCTGTGACTGTCACACTGCGGCCTTGGTACACTGGGGCCCTGCCCTGGCAGCACTCAAGCACCTTCAGAGCAGTGGCCAGACAGGGATGCGTGGTGTGGCTGTGTGTCACAGCTGGAGACCACGGTTGCCATGGCAAGGTGCTCCATGGCAAGTGGTCCGCTGGGTGACCCAACACAGCCTGGCCAAGCCGGCTTGATTATGGAGTGCATGGGACACCCATCCAGGGGACCCCAGGCTGCTGACCTCAGCGTGTCTCCACTGGAGAGCCTCACTCACGCCAGTGCAAGGTGGCACCCACTTGCTGCAGCCCAGATGCCCACACAGAACTGTGGGCCGGGAGAGGCCAGCAAAACCAGGCCCACCTGCCAGGCCAGGCACCTGCCCCGGAGCGCTGCTGTCACGCTGCTGTCCCGGCTGCCCTGCGTGGCCCCTCCTTCCTCGGGTGCTCTGTTTCAGGAGTGGTTTTTCCTCTGGCCATGTCACTGTTGTTGTGGCTGTTCTTCCCCAGGTAGCCAACTGCATATTCATGGAAGCTCATTCTTCTTTTTTCTGTGCAAAGGGCCTTGTTGAGTAAATGTAGTCATTTTCTAAATGGCTGGCTTAAAGTGTTTATCAGACTTGAATCCACAGTAATCTGCATGCCCCGTGTCAGTGCGCTGGAGGCAGCTGAGGCTGGTGGCAGCTCGGGTGGACTTCTGCCCTCCAAGGGGCATGGGCAGAGGTCAGGCCTGGACGGCGGAGCCCCCTCGGGGTCTCCTAGAACTTTCTGTTGGTTTAGTTTTGTAGCCACAGATTAACTTCAAGTTGGAAATGATTCTGTAAGTTCTTTGAAAACAACATACCTTTCTGGGTGTTTGTTGCTGGAGAACTCCT
Organism: Cebus imitator; assembly: GCF_001604975.1. Lineage (NCBI taxonomy): Eukaryota > Metazoa > Chordata > Mammalia > Primates > Cebidae > Cebus > Cebus imitator. Next base: position 210,260 of record NW_016107644.1, read on the forward strand.
CACGGTTGCTGTGTTGAGAAATAGAAGCAGAGGAGGAGGAGGGTCAAGCTGGGACTGTGTCCATCTTCCGGTCACCTGTTTGCTCCCTGCACTCATACATCCAGTCATTCATTCATCACAGTCACCCGACAGACACTCACGGACTCTCACTGTGTGCACTGGGGGCCGGGAAACAAAGGTGACACAGACCTGGACCCACACCTGACCAGCTCACACCCCAGGGTGGGCAGGGACCCTAAGCACTTACGCCCCTTTCGTGATGAATGCTTCCATAGAGGTGGGCATAGAACCAAGAAGAGGGGAAGGCTCCCCATGTGGGGTGATCCTGGAAGCATCTAGGAGTTTTGATGTCCGGGTAGCCTGGCACTGGGCAGAGACAAGTGCCCTGTTGGAAGCCTGCCGTGAGGCTGAGCCCGAGGCACGGGGAAGCCTTCATGGTGGCGTGGGTGTGGTTGGTCACCTTCTGCCACCGCAGGAGGCACAGTGTTTGAGGGGAGGTCAGCAGCGAAGGCTGAGGAGTCTGGCGCCTTTCTCAGGCACTCTGACTTCCTTCTGTGGGCCATTTGTGTGGATCCTAAGACACCGCCTGGCACCCCCTTTTGCTCGTCCCCTGGGGGATGAGCAGCTGTGAGATTAAATCCTGCTGGGGCTGCGGCCTCGGGGCCCCCAGGTAGCCCTGCTCTGTTCCCTCTGCTCGCCACACTACCCTTTACTTAGAGACTGTGGGAGCCATTTCTTGGTAGTGAAGTTAGTTTTATTTAAAAAACAAATGTCTTTAATAAAGCGCCAGCTGATGAGAAGGAAGCTGTTAAGTGAACCATGAGCTGGTGCCGCCTCTGGGCCTTCGCTGCGGTGCCCCCACCCTCTGTCCCTCTCTCCCTCCCTCCCTCCCTTCCTCGGTGTGGAGCTCCGGGCGTGGTGTCCCACATGAGCCACCGGGACCCTCCTTCCTGTGCCCATGGGCCTGCGTGGTGCCATGTCTGTGTGACCTGCCCTCTGAGGAGGTCCCAGTGCACCGGTCTGACCAGCACGGCAGCATCTTCTCTGGAGCCTCTCACATCCCACCCAGAAGAGTCCGATGTAGAGTCGAGATGAGAATCTGTGTTTAACAGCTCCTGAGGCAATGACGAGGAGGAGGAGGGGGAGGAGGAAGATGAAGACATGATGGTGTCCAGCCCTATTTGGTACTGCCTCGGCTCACTGCCAAGCCCACTGCACCCTGCGGCCAGGCCCTCCTCACCCCCAGAGTGGGCCCACGCATGTCCTGTGCCCCAGCCAGCTCTGGCCCTGGCTCCTCCAATGTTTTTCGCCCAGCCCCTTTCGGAAGTGCTCCAAGGCAGGGGATGCAATCCTGGCCTACGTGCTGGGGGCCTTGGGCGATGGAGCTCGAATAGGCCCAGTGCAAAGATGACGTCTCATTGAAATAGTAGATTTTGTACAAACAACTAATGACGAGAATTGACTTTATGGTGTATTGTGTGTTGGTTTTGGTTTTAATACACAAATAACATTTTCAGTCGCTCACAGTCAGCTGTCCTTGCTGCTCGCGTGTGACCCTCTCTGCTTGCAGCCCACTCTAGCACTGAAGCTTCAGGTTCTCTGAGTCACATCAGGCACCAGCGTTCCCAGCCGGTCATCCACCAAAATATTCCACCTCGAAGCTCTGTTGGGGGCAGGGGAGACCGGTGGGCTTGCTAATGAAGAAATGCGGACATCTATGGCCATGTTTGTGTGGTGTGTGCCACGCCTTTTCATAGAGCAAAGAGCACACCAACCCCCTGTGGTAGCAGTTGAGTATCTGCAGTGCGCAGGTGCCAGCTGGAGGAGCCGCGGTGCAGGCTGCCCTGCTGCCAGGGACCCCACCTCCACCTGCTTGCCCGGCCTGCATGGCCAGCTCGTACCTGTTCTCTGCAGGGCCTGGAGCCCTGGTGCTCATGTTTGCCACTGCAGAGGCAGCACGCAGTCGTGGGTGTATGGGTGCCTGTGGGTCCAGGCAGCTTCCTGGTGGGCAGTCCTGTGGGGTTGTGGCAAGACAGTCCAGCCTCCCTTGTGACTTCCTCCCAGGCTTGCCCCTGGGGCCGAGGGGAGCGTTTGCTGTTCTGCTCCGCCCAGTTCCGCAGTCTCCACAGTTAATTATTCACCATCCTGTGGGAGTAGAGTGTGTGTTGCTGCATCTACCCCAAAGTGTGAACCAGGGCCTCACCCTGCAGGCGTCCCTGACACCTAGCCCCACGGGAGTCCTGCCCAGCGCGCTTGCTCTGGTCCGAGGACAGCAGAGGTTTAGGGGAGGAGGGGGACAGCGAAGACAGAGACAGTGAAGGGACCAGCTCCCGTTACAGCAGGGTCCTATCATGGGGAAAAGAGCTGCCTGTGTTTTCCCAGGGCCAGCCTAGCGTAGCCTTCTTGGAAACCAGCCCCTGTCCTTAAGGGACGGCAGCTCCCAGTCCCACGGCCCTGATGTCCAGGCGGGCATTCGTGTGTCTTGGCAGAGCCCCTGGCCCTTCAGGTTCAGGGCGTTGCTGATGGACCCTGCTATGCCTCTTCACCCTGCTTCTCACTTGTTGCTGAAATATTGCAACTTACCAGGGACTTGCGTGAAACAAACCAGTCCACAGCACACTAGCTTTTCTCTGGTTTTTGTTTGTCATTTCTAGAACTTTCTTTGAGGGATTGAATGGAGATCCCTGTGAAGTTTTATAGGATCTTTTCTCAGGGCAAGCCAGGGTGAGGTAAGCGTGGAGAGAAGGAAGGTGTAACTTGGAAGCAGGGGTAAGGAAGTGAGCTCAGCAAGAGGGCTGTCAGCAGCCCTGGGGTGCACCTGTGTTTTAAAAATCAAGGATCCACAATCTGGCTCAATTTGGCAATCATCAGCAATTATGATTTGTTTGTATAAAGGAGCATCCGTTCTTCTAGGCTCTTTAGAGTAGGACTTCACGGGCAGAACCTTGGAAAGAGGAGCATAGGCACCATGATCACCGGGATTTTCCTTCCGGGAGTGACAGCTCCAGGACTCAGCAGTGGGTGAGGCAGGGCATGCAGGGCCGGAGCTCAGGCTGCAGGGCTGCCGCCACCACAGCTGAACGACGGGAGCACACGTGGCTTCTGGGAGTGATGCTTGGGAAAGCCTGGCTCTTTCCAGAGGTGCAGCGGTCTTCAGGCGTGTCCCCATCCTGGAATGCAGGGGTGTCGTCCACCTGGCCTGCCACCCTCGTGTCCCACCCACCCACTCAACTGTTTGGTCCAGGCACAGGTGGAGCATTTCCCTGGACAAGATTGGGCCCCTCTCGGGGAGCAGGCAAGCTTATCTCCTCTGTGTCTTTAAGTCCCTCTGGGACACCAGCTTGGGTCTGTGAAGCTTCTGTGGAATAGGGGAAAGAGCACCTATCTGTGGACACCCTGACCCGAGCCCCCCCCATCTTCCTGGGTGTTAGGGCATGAAGCGCCCGAACCTGGCCGTGATTATAATCATCACGTGGGCAGCGCCGCCATCTTTCCCTCTCCTCTAGGAAGGGAGCGCTGTCGTCTCTCATTAATAGATTGCATTCTTTGCTCCTCAGGGGTTGCCACTTGGGATTCCCTGTCGAAGTGGGCTTCTGAGGCGGGTGCAGGGCCTTGGAGGCACAGTGAACTGGGTGTCAGTGCCTCCAGAGGGCTCCCCTGACAGCCTTGGGGCCTGTGTTTGTTTCGTGCAGAGCAAGTGCACCGGCACCTGGACCAGCACGAGGTGAGATACCTGCAGTTTGCCTTCCGCTGGATGAACAACCTGCTCATGAGGGAGCTGCCCCTGCACTGCACCGTCCGCCTCTGGGACACCTACCAGGTGAGCTCCGCTTCGCACCCCTCCCCACCGTGGGTGCCGGGAGCCCGGCCGTTTCCTGTCGCCTTCTGCCCTGGCCTGCGTGCTGCATTTGGTTTTGCTTTCAGATCACTCTCTCCATTGAAATCTGATCTGTAGAAAGAATGCTGCTGGCCAGGCACGGTGGCTCACACCTGTAAATCCTAGCCCTTTGGAAGGCCCAGGCAGGTGGATTGCCCACACTCAGGAGTTCGAGACCAATCATGGGCAAATGGCAAAACCCTGTCTCTATTAAAAATACAAAAAATACAAAAAAATCACCTGTAGTCTTAGCTACTCAGAGGCCGAGGCATGAGCATCTCTGGAGCCTGGGAGGCAGAGGTTGCAGGGAGCCAAGATCGTGCCATTGCACTCCAGCCTGGAGACAGAGCGAGAATCCATCTCAAATAGATAGATAGATAGATAGATAGATAGATAGATAGATAGATAGATAGATGATGTAAAACAGGGAAAAGAACTTCAGGCCGTTCTCTTTGTGGCTGAGTTTCATTTTGCCTGCGTGGCGATGTGCTCGCTGGCAAGTTACGTTCTGAGCAGTGTGCTCGGCGCATGCGCGGGGTGCTGGTGACTGCTGTGAGTTTGAGCTACTTCTGCCAAAAAACTCACGCTCGGGACTCACACCTTGTCTATACTTTGAGTTGTGTATAATAAATATTTTTTAAAATCACAGATTCAGTGCAGCATGAAATTTTCTACTCTTTACCAGTTCTGATGAAATTCAGCTCTTGAGGAGATTGAGTTTTCTGGAAGAAGCCACCTCTGTTCCCTTGAGTGTCCTGTCACTTATTCTAGCACCTTTTCATTTTGTTGGAGATGTTTGCTGAAGTGGAGGCGGTGCCGTGGGGGGGGTTTATGCGCCAGCCTTTCATCGTCAGTTACAAACAGCAGGCACCATTATGTGGGATTAGGAATCAAATCTCTACAGAGTGCTAAAGAGAGATGCATATGGGCGGTTTTCATCCCGACACCTCAAGAGCCAGGCTTTCTACTGCAGTGAGCACAGCCTTTCATGGGCTGTGTGTTCCGGCTTTGCAGGGGGCCGGCCGCCCCTGGAGGCTGATGCTGGGGGCGGGGATTTCTATAAAGGGGAGCTCTAGGTGGCTGGCTTTTTCTAAGGCCAAATAGGTCCCAAGCACTGCATTGGTTCCAGAGCAGTTGGAGAAGGCCTGGGGGTCTTTCTGACCAGCCCCTCCCCACAGGGCCTCAGGCTGGATGCGTTCTTCCTGCAGGACTGGGCGCCTGCTGGGCCTCCATGCTCTCCGGTCTCTTCTTCTGAGCCTGACTTCGTATGAGTCATCTAGAACGATGCCCCAAAGCTTTGCCCCTGGCACCGGCTGCTGGCCAGTGTGCCCCTTGGTGGGTGTGTGTTTCATGATCTGAAGTCCTGTGTTTTGACTTTTGCTTTTCCTTCGTGCTGCTCGTGTGGTCCAGTGATCTCACCACGGAGATGATCACCAGTCAGCAGACTGTCATTGAAGTTCCCCACTTGGGTTTTGCTCTTCTAAGTGTTTGGCAGCTACAGAATTTCTGGCCAGCAGCATCTGCCGGGACATAAAGCCTTACCTTGGGCTGTCTGGTTAAAGTAACTGTCAGTCTAGTGCTATTAATCGGCTCTCCATAATATTACAGGAAACAAAACTTAATATCCTGTAAATTGCTAATACTCTCCATTTTTGTGATTGGTTAGGCTGTTTGAGGCCCAGACTTCCCTCATTAAACACAGAGTTCCTTGTAATACTGTCCCCATTACGAATAAATTAGGTATTATAAGTCAGTCGCATTTTTGAGGAGCCAAAAGATGGATCGGCTTGCCCGTGTTCTGCACCGCGTCCCGAAAACTCCTAATAGGTATTAAAACTTTAAGCACAATTGTGGCATCTTTATTGAGTTAATTTTCTTGAAATTAAATCTTGTTATGAATTGACTCATTTGTACCAGGGACTCATTCTTGAACTGACAGTACCCTGGTTATAAACCTCTTCATATCTTAAAAATTGGGGTATTTCTATTTTACAGGGCCAAGTAACCATGAAATTGTATTGCATCTTTTGGCAGTGAAAATACATAGTAATCATAGGAAAGCAGCCGGGTGATTAGTCTCCCCTAAACTGGGGTGTTTATTAGCTGAGCCATTACAGGTTTCAGTTACTCCTTAACCCCTTACAAGGAAGCTTAAAATCCTCTTGGGACACGTGTCACCAAAAGGTAGTTTATAAGCACTGACGCTGTCCCAGGCCCTGAACGAGATGGTATACAGAAATGAAGGGGTGCATTGTGGTGAGCATGACAAAAGGCATGGAAGAAGAGCCAGTTATGCAGAGATAGCCCAGATGGGAGAAAATGACCCTTCACCCTGGGGGCTGCATGCCCCCTCATGGATGCCTGAAGTGGCCGTGGGGAGGCAGTCCCAGCTCCTGGAAGAACCCTAGGCTGTGAGAGCCAGTTTGGGTCCTCTGTCAAACATGGATGCCAGCTTTCCTTTTTGCCCCCATTTTGGACAGCAGCAAAGATGCACCCAGCTGTCTACGACCAGACCCTACTCTCAGATCTCTGGATGTCTCCTGCCTTCAGCAAGACAGAGATCTCTGGGCTTCTTTCCTTTGCTGTTGGTTGGCAGCTGGAGAGCTGACTGGGTCCACTTTTACATTCCTTGTTGCCACTTATTCAGCCAGGCGCTCTTGTTCCATTTCCCTGTCCCCAACCCTCACGGCTCTGCTCTGGAGCCTCTTCTTCAACACGGTGGACATATGTCCTCGATGTATTGGACATACATCCTTCCATCATCATGTGGGGCTTTGCTGCACAGTGCATGAAGAAAAGCAGTGTGAAGTTGCCAGGAATATGACCAGATGGGTGCTTCAGGCCTCACTGCTGGGGCACAGGCTATGCTTTGAGTAGTTGGTGCTGAGCTGGGCGGCTCCTGGGTCTGAGGATGCAGTGCCTAGTCCATGCTGCTGATGGTTTGGGGCAGCTTGCCTCCATGAGGATTCCCTATGGCACCCCCTCACCATGGCCCTAGCTCCTGGGTGCCGGCTACGAGCTGCCGTCTCGCTCCCATGTGGGATGACCCCTTTGGAGGTAGGGTGGCCGTGGGCTCTGCTGAACCCGCTGGCTGTCTGGGCTCCAGGCAAGCAGAATCTTGTTCTCTGAGAGTGGCAGTTTGCTAAGGTCAGAGGTACATCGAGGGCAGTAATGTCCCGGCAGCTCCTCAACCTTCAGAGCACGGATGCCTTGCTCATATGAACTTTCCCAGCATCACTCCTCCAGCAGTGTCCCAAGGCCACGTGTGTGACCTCTGTTGTACTGTCTGAGGCCAGGCGTCAGCCACGAGGGAGAGTGTACCAGTAATCAGTTGCTCTGAGGAGGCAGGTGGGCCTGATATTGATGAGCACGTGTTCTCTTCTTTCATTAATTCAGAAATAACTTGTAATGTTAAAGGTCAGGAATAGGGGGTGAAGCTGGAACAGGCTCTGTAGCTGCCACTTGAGAGTGGGTTGGAAGGTCTGGCCAGCAGGCACCTTGGACAGCTCCCTGGGGAACTGCGTGGCTGGGCACTGCCTGTCTCCGTCTCTGATCGGCAGCCTCGTTCCTCCCTCGACGTGAATATTTATTCCAGAAGCAAGCATCGAGAGCCTGCTGTGCACTACGCCATGCTGGGACTGGGGAGACCCGGGACACCAGACAGGGACGTCCCTGTCCTCACGACGCTTACCTTCTTGTGGGAGATCAGGAATGGAGGCCGGATGCGCGTGTGGCAGGCAGGGCTCTGTGCGAGCGAGTCACAGATGCTGCAGACAATGATGTCAGGAAGCCAGGGGTCGTTCCTGAGTAAAGAATGAGAGGAAAGTGGCATTTTGAAACCAGTCACGCAGATGGGTACGGAGGGAGACACCTGGAACCCAGGAGCAGGGCTGAGCCCGCTTTTGGGGTCCCCCTGGTGTGGAAGGAGCAGAGGCAGGGACGCTGGCGGTATGAACATGGGGGCCGCGTTCAAGGGGCAGAGGGCTTCGGGGGCTGCTTTTAGTGGTAGGGAGTGGGGACAGCCTCTCTGTGGACGTGCGAGCTGGAACCTGAGTGAAGGGAGGGGTGAGGCAGGTGAAGGTGCAGGGAGAGAGCCTGTGCAGAGGATGCTGTGGGTATCCAGGACATGGGACACTGTTACCTGGAGGATCGTCTCCTCAGAGCCACCAATGTGGCGGGAGTAAAATCAGAGACACCTCTGTGAACTCATGCTTCAGTCACTGAGGTGGGTACAGGTGGCTACATGTGGATGCAGGCAGAGATATGTACATACATGTGTCAGCTCACATGTGCATGGCCTGTGTGAACTCACACCTCACTCAGTACACGATGGCAGCTATACGTAGACACAGGTAGAGACATGTACATACATACGTGTCAGCTCACACGTCATGGCCAGTGTGAACTTGCACCTCAGTACAGGATGGTGGCTACATGCAGATGCAGGCAGAGACATGCACATACATATGTGTCAGCTCACACGTGCATGGCCAGTGTGAACTCGCACCTCACTCAGTACAGGATGGCAGCTATACACGGACGCAGGTAGAGACATGTACATACATACATGTCAGCTCACACGTGCATGGCCAGTGTGAACTTGCACCTCAGTACAGGATGGTGGCTACATGCAGACTCAGGCAGAGACATGCACATACATATGTATCAGCTCACACGTGCATGGCCAGTGTGAACTTACACCTCAGTACAGGATGGTGGCTACATGCAGACGCAGGCAGTGACATGTACATACATATGTGTCAGCTCACACGTGCATGGCCAGTGTGAACTCGCACCTCACTCAGTACAGGATGGCACCTATATGCGGACACAGGTAGAGACATGTACATACATATGTGTCAGCTCACACGTGCATGGCCAGTGTGAACTTGCACCTCAGTACAGGATGGTGGCTACATGCAGACGCAGGCAGAGACATGCACATACATATGTATCAGCTCAGATGTGCATGGCCAGTGTGAACTCGCACCTCACTCAGTACAGGATAGGCGGCTACACATGGACGCAGGTAGAGACATACACATACATGTGTGTCAGCTCATGCGTGCATTTCCTTGCTGTCAGCTGAGGGCCTGGAAGCAACAATACCCCAGGAGTAATGAGCATACCTGCTACCTGGATCTTGGTTTCGGATTCTGCTCTCCAGTAAAAGGAACCCGGGCTCCCTGGAGAAGGGGCTGACTGGGGCTGGGCAGGGAGTGGACAAGCTGGCTTGGAGCATCTTGCAGGGCCAGAAAGTGAGGAAGGGCTCACACCACCCACTGTGAAGAGTGATGGTAAACCATTCATGTGAGTCTGACTGCCTGATCTAATCACCACCTCCAATATCGGGTATTAAATTTCCACAGGAGATTTGGTGGGGACACAGACCCAAACCCTGTGTCAGCAGTGGTCACGGATGGCAGAGAGCAGGTGCGTGGGGCTGAATTCAGCCAGGATGAGGGGGCATTGAGTAAGTGGGGTCAGAGGGCATCAGTAAGTCTGAGAAGTGTGACTCTGAGGGGAGAGGGAAGCTCAGATGGGGGGCAGGTAGAACCCGGGGCAGGCGATCCCCCAGCGGGTGATCCTGGGGTGCATGAGGCTGCTGGGATTGTTTGTCAGTGCAGGGAGGTGAGGATGCGGGGTCCTGTGCAAGGTTACCCCATGCAGGGCTGTGACTCAGCAGCAAAGGGGCAGGTGGGGTAAGCTGTGGAACGATGAAGAACAGGTTCTGACAGGACATTCAAAAGCCAGGCTCTTTTCCCTGCATTCCAGTGACTTAGGGAACATTCAGGGCTCTGTGCATTGGCCGGTGAGCCTCAGCGAAGCCGGCCTCCTGGGCCTGGGAATTTCCATTTCCAGTTTGGCGAAGGCCACCTCTCGTTTAGATCCCGTGCTGCCTCCAGGGCCTTGTGGACACCCGCATTGGTTGCTTACTCGGCTTCAGAGTGGCTCCTCGCATATCCCGTGCAGGTGGGGAGGGACTCTCTGGTGAACGGCGAACATCTCCAAGCTGTTCTTTTCCTATTCCCCAGTGACTTGATTCTTTTGTCTAAGAAAAGGATACATTTACTTTTGCCAGGTGAGTATTGCAAGATGACTTCATTTGGCTTAAGACATTTATTAAATTCCTTTCTAGTGATATCCAGAAGGCCACTTGAATTTTAATCGTGACATTCTTGCCACCTGTATCCCGAAACGTATCTTTAATCATCACTCCCTGCGCTCCTCACACTGGCCTGGCTGTAAATTGCAGGGGATGAGAGATGGCACTTGTCTCCCTGGGCTTTGGATCTGATCATTCCTCTACCATTTGCCTCCTCTCCTGGGAGTCGGAGCCGCCTCACACCGAGCTCACTCACACCAAGCTCAGGGTGGACTCCTGCTGAAGGGAAGTCCGCCCACTCCATGCCCCAGGGCAGGTGCTTCAGAGGGGTGTGGAGTGTGAGAATCTGTGGCCAGAATGCTTTTATACATGGAGGCTCCAAATTGCCCACTGGTTGCCAAACAGATCTGGGTCCTTTAAGGAAAAGGTTTATGTGAGTATTTCACGGAAGCGCTTGTGGGTCCGTGTTCTCTGCGGCGTCCTCAGCTCTGACGGAGGGCGTTTCTGCCCTAGTTCAGTGTTTACCTGTGCATCGTGGGCGAGCAACTTCCTGATGCTCACTTCGAGGGGCTGCTGCTGGGACCGAGGAAGGTGTTTCCTGTGAGAATTGGCAGACGTTTTCTGTAAAGGGCTAGATAGTAAACATTTCAGGCTTGCGGGTCATGTGGACTTTTTCACAACTTCTCTGCTGCTGTAGCACAGAAGCAGCCACAGACGTGGACAGCGGGCGTGGCTGTGTCCCAGTGAGACTTGCTACTGAGGCACCAGCGAGCCATGGTTTGCTCACCAGCCCTGACCAATAGCAAGCGCCTGGTCCTGCACCACGCACAGAGTAGGCGTCAGGTAAGATTGTCTCCCCACAGCCCTTGTCACTGGGGTTTTGCCAGCTGTGCTGCTGTTCACATTCTGGGCTTTACTGACAGACAGCGATTGTTACTAAGTTTTTATAAGTTTTAAGTGTAACTGGGGGCCTAGGAGCATAAGCACTTTGCCCAGGGTCCCCTTCCCTTTCATATTGTGTCCCAGCTGCTTGTCTTTTTGCCTCCCATGAGGCAGGCTGGGCTCCAGGGCCCTGCTGAGGCACCACACGAATGGGGTTCTGGTCTCTCGGTTACTCCAGGCCATGGATGGCTGGAGCAGAGGCCGGGAGCCAGGGCTGCCACTACCAGTCCACAGCTCCGTCTGGCCAGAGCTGCTGTCAGTGTGCTGTGGCAGTGGGGGCGCTGTGGCTCCCGGTCTGTGGAACTGGTACCTTGTCAGCCTGTTCCAGAGAAAGAGAGAGAGAATAGATACAGTGACATTAGGACTCAGCGTTGCAGCGTTCAGATTTCCATGAGGGAGGAGCTCTCTGATTGCATTCCTCCTGTGCCCTGCGGGTCTGGCAGTTTGACAGTGCCATTTCTGAGATGCAGCCCCACAGTCCAGGACACCAGTCATGCCAGCCAGGGAAATGGGGTAGAGGTCAGGGCCAGGGCCAGGGCCTCCAGGCATGTGGAATGCTGGCTGCCTGATGGGACCCCCCTCTGTCTGCTGCTGAGACTTGCCACACAGACCCCTGCATGCCCTGAGACGCATCTCCTAGAGGTAGCTTCAATCAAGAAGCAGCCTGTTCTGCCACTGATGCATCGTCATGGGACCTGCTCCTTGTTCACTAGTTTAGGTGAAATCTCTTCATTGTATTCATTTTCTTCGGCATGACCAGCATAAGCCTCACCACCCCTGGGGTGGGCGCCTCAGCAGGTAGCTGGAGCCGGGGGGCCTGCACTTTGCAGATGTCCCTCATATCTCTCAGGGCAGAGCTTGATCCTGGCCACGTGCAGTTATCGGCGCCTGCTCTGCGTCGGGCCCTGTTCTTAGCACTCAGGCACAGCCACGGGAAATCTGGGCCTGCTCCTGGGGGCGCTTTTCCCAGAGACGGATGCTGACAGCAAACCAGCAACATCTCTCAGGCACTTTTTGTTCAGTGATGAGGCCAGGAAGGCCGGCCCTCAGGGAGCGTGGCCGGCGTGGGGGAGGGGCCATGAATTGAGATCTGTGCCACGTGATGGTTCCAGGGGGAGGATGTTTCAGGTCTCCAGTGCCTGGGCCAGGACAGAACAGGTGAAGCGTGTGGGGAGCAGCAGGCAGGGCAGGGTGAAGGGCCTGAGGTCAGGGCCGGGATGCAGTCGCCCCCGGGCTGGCTGGAGAGGCGCAGTGCACCGGTGGTGCTCCAGGTGAGAGACTCGGTGTGGTCAGGAAAAGCCGCTGTGGAGACTGAGACGGCGAGTGGGGGCCCTATCTAAGGCAGCAGCCCCTGCTGTCTGCCGTTTTACAGTCTGGCTGGCGGCCATTAGCAAGAATGTGATACAGGTGCCCAGGTGTGCTGGGGATGTGGGTGGGCACCTCATCTTCCCGGGGGTGGGGGAGGCTTCCTGGGGAGATGTGAGCAGGGTCGGTGCTGAGCTGCAACTGAGCAGGAGGAGGAGGGTGGAAGGGTACAAAGAGGGTCCCTCCACAGGGCACAGAGCAGGTGTCCAGAAAATGAGAGCTGGGTTGCCCCGAGGAAAAGCATTCCAAAGCTCTGAGGGGCAGGTGGGTGCAGCATGCTCTATGTGAGGTGCAGGTGAGTGTGGCTGTGCCAGGGTATTTGGATGCCAGGGCAGGACTGAGGCCACCAGACTCAGGTGGGGCCACATGGGAGGCTCTGTGTGCCTTGCCCAGATGTTGCATTTTATCTGGGGCAGGTGCTGGGGAGGAGCCTCAGCAGGGCAGGGGTCCCCCTTTCACCCTCGGTCCTCATAGCAGCCCAGAGAGCTGGGCACTTGGGCAGAAGGGCATTGCCGAGGCTGTGCTGCCTGGCACTCGCCTCACCCACATTCCATCAGGTCAGAGTAGGGAGCTGATTGCTGTGTTTGTCTCAGGCCCTGCCCTTCCCCGAAGGCTTCCGCTCTGTGCCTCTGTCCTGTGCCGTGCTATACTGAAATCCTCCCTCTGGCACCTGTTGCTAGGGATTTGTGCTGGGTGTGAGCGGTTTACTGGCTGGTCACTCCCTTCCTCCGACGTCTGGGTGTCCTCAGCCCTGCATTTCCCCAGGAGTCCTTTGGACCTGCCGTTCTGACTCCTTTGGAAGCCTGAGTGAGGGTGGACAGTGTGCTCCAAGTAGCGTACCTGTTGGGTCCTCTGCACTGTGTGCCAGGCAACACCCCATGGGGCTCTCCTGAATGTCCCAGGTGCCACAGCTTGGATTCTGTGGATCAGGTGTCAGTGAAACTGATGATCAGGTCAATTTAGTAAAGTTGGGAAAGCTGGTCTCCATACATTGTACTTTCTCATGAGCCCATTAAGATCTGAGGTCGTAAGCTTTCCGTGCCTGCCCACCCACAGGAATTAGGCATAGGTCACTGCCAGCTGGGGAGGGATTTTGAAATGAGAATATTCAGCAGGACGTGGCCTGCTGCTATGTTTGGAGGGAGGAGCTGGACGATGGATATATCCACTCCTTCAGAGTAGCCATGAAGTCAGTGTCCTGGGGATTTAGAGCTGTATTTATGGAAAGTCCTTAGCAACTTTAAGTTTGCTTTCTTCATGTTTCAATCACGTTGGGTTTTATCAGAGATTTTTGGGGCTCCAGGACCCTGTGGGAGATGCTTTCTTCCCTCCACAGGCCTGGCACGCTCTAGCACCTTTGGACAGGTGTGTGAGGGCCCCCAGGTCTGGTCTGGGTGCCTCCGGGAAATACTGACTCCCCAGGTGGGCTCTCAGGACCCCTGTCAACCTTCATGGTCCTTCACATGGGGCAGTCTGTCCTCGCTCTTCGGACAAAATACCAAGCTGTCCTTGGAGCAAGAAAAGTGATTTGTGTAACGTCTTTGGGCCCCTTGTACATTTACAGTAGAGAAGATCTGTGTTCTTTCTGAAGTTACTTGATGGGGGCTGTGAACTGCGGTAGCTGGCGCCCGGCTGCACAGGCGGCTCCATGTTCATGTCACTTGGACTCCGTGGGCAACTGTGATGGACAGCCATGGTCGCGGCCGTACTCCTCCGTGGTTTGGCGGTCCACTCTCTGAGGAGTCAGTCCAGGCCTCCCCACTCCAGAGATGTCCAGCTTCCTCCTGGAAGTGGTCATGCAGAGGTGTCAGGCGGCCCCATTGTAATCGATAGTGGGTGACCAGTCTGAATACAGCCCCTTGTACTTGCTCTGAAGTAGACAAGAATCCTTAGCTGGCTCCAGGGTTCGAATTTAATGGTAATGACGTTTCCTAAGGAGACATCAGAGAGTTCTTTTTGAATAGTAAAAACAGGCGGCAGAACAGCCTCTATTGTGACTCTTTTCTCCCACTGAGGTCATTTCCTGCTCACCAGTCCCATACTGAGGCCCAACTGTGTGAACCAGGACAGTCAATATAAAAAGCAGCTGCCAGCCATGTGGGGACTGGCTGTGATCTGCAGCCACAGTGGCCTGTGAGTGGCCGGCTCCTGCCATTCATCCGGGAAGCGGATGCTCTGCGGGGTAAAGCAGGGCTTGGTTTTGGTCCCAGAGCCCATGCCCCTTCTCGTGGCTGCAGCCCTGTCTCCACGTTCTCCCCACTCTGGGCACTGCACCATACAGCACCCCCAGCCTCTGATTTTCGGCGGCGAGTGAAGAAAGCAGCAAGCCTTAGTGGGGACGGCCCTGGGTGGAGGTGGAGGTGAGAAGACCCGGGCCGAGGAGGTTGCCGGCCGTGGGCCCTGGTGAGGGGGAGACAGGGCCCGAGCCCCTCAGATGGACCGGGTGATGCTCCCTCGGTGGAGGACGTGAAGTATGGTTCACCTGTGGGTGTCTGTGTGTGGGCACACAAGGCCTTGCCCCCCAAGGAGGGTGTCCAAGTCTAAGTAACTTACAGGATGCCGGGAGGGCCCCCGAGTGGGATGGCCAGCTGTTTCTGACAGGTTACGGCTTAGGGGAGTGGATTGGACAGTCCTTGCCCCCCACTGTGCGGGGCTTCCCTCTGGGACGTGGGGGTATCCGTAGGTCCAGCCGCTTCCCTGGAGGAGAGTCACGGGCCTGTTGGGTCCCTGGCAGGCTGGGAACGCGTTGGGCCCCAGAGCCCCTGTACCTCCCTTAGGGACTGGTTGGGATTTGTGCGGGGGGACCGCCTGGGAACACCCGTTGAGTGAGGGTGTGGTAGGGAATGAGGGTTGCTCCCACCTGGCCTTGTGAAGGTCTGGCCGGGAAGAGAAGCCAGGGACACAGTGCCACTCACACTTGAGAGCTGGGCCCCGGAATGGGCATTGGACTTGGTCTCTGTGGCACTGGGTGTGGGACTGGGGTCTGTGGGTAGGGAGACTAGGGCTGAACGTGAGACACACCTTTCCACTGGAGCTGCTGCTGCCGTAGCACGCAGGCCCCCTGATGCAGTGTCTCCTCCCTGCACATGTCCAGGTTTTGACTGAAGAGGAGTCAGCTGTTGATGCCTGAGTTGATCATCTCCAGGGGCCCCTCTGGGTCCCCCCAGATCCCAGACCAAGGCTACGGGAACAGCGGGATGCCAGGTGCAGGGCTGGAGCAGGCTGCCTGGGGCTTGTTCCCCAGGAGTGTGAGAAAGGCTGGTGGGGCCACCCCACTCCAGGCCACAAGAGTTTACTTTCTATGGGACAATTTTGCTAAGCTTTGAGATGATACATTCATTAATATTTTATCTGCAGTGTGACCTTAAGCAGCTTGTCTAACTGCTTTAGGCCTCTTGTGGGACGAAGCCCCAGAGGAGGGCTTGCTTTCGCTTGCTGTGAGGATTTGTGTTTCTCCTGAAAATTAGCTTGTTCTTAGTTTGAGGGTGTGGCGGAGGAGGGCTTGGGGACCTTCCCTCCCCGCATGGCGCAATTCTGTGATATACCAAGTCCAGTCCTACCCTCTCGCTAGAAATGCATGGCCTGGGAAGATTTCTGAGAAGATGAGAAAGGAATACACAAAGCATAGTAATGAAAGTTACATATTAAACAAAAATCACACACTTTGTGGAAAATGATGGAGTTGTATCTTGTGGCTGGTGAATGAAATCATAGCCCTAAAGGGTTGAGTGGATCACCTATGCCGGGCAGTGTGCTGGGCGCTGGAGAGGGGCGCAGACCCTCAGCACAGCTGTGCGCTGGGAACAGATAGACAGCCCTGGGTGGGGCAGCGAGACGGAGCCACCAGTGATGGTGACCAGAGGCCAGGCCTGCATTTTGGCGGGACTTTGAGAATGAACACTCAATAGACCTCATCCTTGGTGATGGAAGAAGCTTGTAACATCCTATGTGCAGGATTGAGAGCTGGGGTCTTCAGAGCCTGTCGGGTGCCCTGGAGAGGCGTGGAGGCTGTGTGGTTCCCCAGGCTCCTGCCGTCTGCCCCTACTTCTTGCCTTTGCTCGAGCTGTGCCCTGTTTTCTGCTGCAGACTCTGCTCTTGTCTCTTTGTTGGGTTGCCCATGGGACTTCTGCTCCAAGGTGCAGAGCTGACCCCAGCCCGGAGGCCAAGGGCAGCCCCTTAGTCTTTCTACATGGCCTCCTTCCCAGACCATGTGGGCGGGTGTCCTCTTTGCAAGTTGGTGCTCTTTCAATGAAAGGCACAAGAAAAAAGTTAGAGCAGGTCCCAGTGGAGGCGAGGTGCCTGCCAGTCCGCCCCGGGCTGCCCCAGCTCTGCTGTTCTTGCTGTGTTTGCAGATCCTGGGACTCAGCTCTCTGGGTGCAGCTGAGAGAGGAGCCCAGGCTGGGCCCTGCTGCTGAGAGGTGTGTGTGGACCCGTCTTATTTGTGAGGTGTGGTTTCAAGGTTTTGCAGTGCAGGAAGGCTCCCCTCAGAGCACCCCCTTAGCATTTACTGGGTTAGTCCAAGCCCAGGGTCACCTGCCGACTCTGTCAGGTAGGGAAAGAGTGGCATCCAGCCAGAGGCTGGGACACGGAGGATGCATCACCTTCCAGGACAGGGCGGTGAGGCCCCAGCACATCTAGTCCCTACGTCACTTGCTGAGACGGTGCTCAGGAGTCTCCAGCCAGGGTCCCTGGTGACAGAGGCCTCCTTGGCAGGCAGAGGACAAGGAGTAAGGGGTGAAGGGCACAGCAGCCTTGCCTTCCAGATGTCCATAGTGGCTGCTGCTGGGCCTGAGGAGCGTGGGGCAGACAGAGCCATGGGAAGCATTTACACCTCCCTCAGGCCAGGCCTCTCCCACCGGCTCCTGTCCCTCGCCCTTCCTCTGCCGCCCCGCGCAGGCCACTCCTGCATTGCTTCTCCTGGAGAACGGAGGTTGCTGTGTTCCTGTGTAGGCTGGGGCGGGGAAGAGCTGTCTTTCTGTTGCCCAGCTCTAGGGGGAGTGGGACCCCTGCTGTGCCATTATCAGGAGCAGTGTGGGGGTGAGGGGCCTGCACAGGACCCTTTGGACATGGTGGCCCCCATGCAGGGGTGTATCCGACTGCCCACATGAGCCCTGGATTTATAGGTTCTCCTTTCAAGGTCTCGTGTAGCCTGGTAATTACCTTCATTTTTATGTGTTCTGGAAGAAATCCAGACAGGAGAAGTTAACCTAAGAATGGCTTTCAGGAGCTTGGCTTTGTGTGTCCCCAGCATGGGGAGTATTCTCCAGGTTTCCTGTCCGATTTTCCGTGACCTTTTGTTAATGGCCGGGAAGAGGAGGCCGGCGCTCGGCCTCTGTCCCCAGTGTGGCGCACGCAGCTCTGCTGAGCCCACATTGCATTCTTCCTTTCTGGGCCCTTTGTGACCAGGCTTGTGATACTAGGACAGTGTCCTGGGCCAGCTGTCAGCTTCACGCCACGGTTCCAGTATTGACATTTCCCGATATTAACCTCCCAGCCCCTGGGCGAACCTCTTGGAACTTAATTGTTGAGCATGCAGAAGTGTGTGTGGGAAAGAAGAGCAGGCCCCCGGGCTGGGTTCACTGACAGCTCTGGGGCCCTGGGCGAGGGACCCTGCATGGGTGGCGCTGCTCTAAGAAAACCTGCAGACGCAGAACACTTCTCCACTGGTCTCCTTCACTGTTCGTTTTCTAAAACGTTAATTTTAAAAGTTTCGTCCTGAGAGCGCATGTATATTGCTGACATTTCACAGAGATTAAAGAAGGAAACCCTCCCCTTTGAATGTTTCCAACCCAACATGAATGGCCTCCGCCGAAGCAGGTGTTCGTGTCTCTTTTCTATCCCTTTCTATGAGTGTTTGTAAAACGTAATACAAATCAAATAGTACGTAAACGTTTCTCTCTGCCTCTGTCACCTTGCCCGGTCGTAATGCTTTCCGTATTAGTCTGGAGGCTTTGTAGCTCTTGTTTCAAATCATCGCACAATATTCTGGCCTGTGGCTGGATGATAGTCTACTTAAATGTGGTGGGGGTGATCTTTCAGTGTAATTATGACTGAGAGATGATGTACTTGTGCTGAAAGCTTCTCCTGTATTTAGAAATAGTCCCGTAAGAGAGGTGTTCAGGAGAGGGGCTGCCAATGAACACGTCCCCCCGTGTTGGAGGAACTGGGCGCAGTCAGCCAAGTGACCCTGCGGGCCCGCCTAGTGGCTTTGCTCTGCAGCCGGCAATACGTGAGGGGCATTTTCTTTCCCCTTCCCATCGCTGGGCATTCTCCTTCACCTCATTTTTCCTGATGTGGTTAAGCAGTAGACAGAAACACCCTGATTCCATTTTTATTTCTATGGGTGCTATTTAATTTCAGAAGTTTCCCATGTTCTTAGCAGCTGGTTATGCCATGTTTTTTAGGTAACCTTTCACTTCATCCGTGGTGTCTTGGTGGGACATTTTAAGCTGGAGAGCATCGGTTCAGACCTTTCACTTCATCTGTGGTGTCTTGGTGGGACATTTTAAGCTGGAGAGCATTGGTTCAGAGTGCTCACTGGTGCAGCCAGCACTGGCTTGGGACCGCACGTGAGGCGTCTCCAGGCACCGCTTGGACCCTGATTCTAGGAGCTTGCCTTCTGCACAGAATACAGGGTGGTCATGGGAGGCAGCTACTAAGAGCAGCCAGAGACATGTGGGTCCCAGAGTCGGGTTGCAGGCCGTGGAGGGGCTTGGCAAGGACCTCGTGAGGGCAGAACCTGGGGGCGGGTGGAGGAGGGTGAAGTACCCAGCGGTGGAGGTGGAAGTGGCAGGGGCAGCCTGGGAGGAACCTGTGGTGTGTCTGCCATGCTGTGGGCAGGTAGACTGGCTTCCACTCTGACCCTGGGTAGCAGCTCCTGGTCACAGTGTCACTGGATGAGGAGACTGACATACCAGCGTGAGGGAGGGAAGAGAGAGGGTGACAACCTTGAGGACCTTCGCAGCTGCCTAGGGACAGCAGTGCTGTCTGCTAAGGAGACCTGCCTGGGCCGGTGGCTCTGGGGCCTCCCCAGGGGGCTCCGTGGGTTCTGCCCCTGTGACCCTGTGGGAGGCTGGGTCAGTGCAGGGACCGCTCTTCCCTCAGGGCTGTAGTTAGTAGCAAACGAGCTGAGGGGTGGGAGCAGGGAGGAGCTCCCACCTCTGCTTCAACAGAACATTCCAGTAATCTTGTTGTTTCTAAATACATAAACCTCCACTTTCTAGACTAGAGCAAATTTCCCTATAATTGTATTTCTCAGAGAAGGTACCTCATTATAGATAAATTAACTACAATTTAATTTTTAAATCTTTGTGAGACTTTTTTTTTTTTTTTTTTTAATATTCCCGAATGCACACATTTGGAAGATACCGTCTTTCCAACCTTAAAGGATGGCCTGGTTCTGGAATTAATGGTCTTCAGCCGTGCACCTTTGCCCCTCCTGGACTTGCGTCAGGGCGGACCCTGGGTGCTGAAGTGTGGCTTAGGGAGCTGGGACATCCATGGATCTCAAAAGGCCCTTCCCGTAGAGGCCCTGGTGATTCTCCTGGAGGGCTGGGCCAGCAGTGCTTTTCAGGTTCCCTCAAGGAGCGGACCTGGGCCCGGCTGTGGGGCTCTGTTGGAGGAGACCCTCTGTGACAGGAGCAGGTGGGGGGGGCAGTGAGCCCCAGCTGCTTGCGGGGTGGTGGGGGCAGCCGGCGCTTCCTGACAGCCCCAGGGTTGCTCCTCTCCAGCTCCCCTCCTACCTCTCTCATTCCTCTGCTCCCGCTACCTTCTGTGATGACTGGGGAACGATCCTTCTCTGGTTTGTCTTCTGGGATTAAGTTTGCTTCCGTGGTGCTCTCCTGGCTACCTGCTCTTCCAGAATCTTGCGCTGAAAGGCGGTCGCTGTGCGTTGGTGAACAGAGGTGGAGGGCATTGCCACAAGCACAGCTCACAGTGTTTGGTGTCTCAGCCCCCTGGGAATCTGCACGCCTGGACAGGAAGCACAGAGCTGGCGGGATGCCTCCTCGGCGGTAGGGTTGGCTCTCACTGGGCCTCCCACCCCCAGCAAGGTGTCATAGGTCCTCTGTCACTCTGAACATGGGCTCATTTGGAGAGCAGCAGACAGCCCAGAAAGCCAGGTCTGGAGTTAGAATGGGATGTTTTTAGTGTTTTCATGAGCCCTTATTTACAGCAATTTGCATTCATTTTGAATACTTGATTTCATTAGGAAATACTGAATCATTCTGTAGTCCAGAAGTCGGGCCTGTGCCCTCTTGATATGGTGCCTGTGTGGCCTCCTGGTGCCAGCCAGGGAGGCCCCCTGGAGAGGCAGGCACAGTGGGAGAGCCCAGGGATGTCACCCCCAAGGTGAGGAGGTGGGAGGCCAGGAAGGAAGATGGGCTTGGTCCATTTAGAAGGAGGCGGCCTGATGGACGGGCCCCCTGGGATGCACTGTGTACAGAGAGAGGACCCGAGACCCTCCCACAGTGGGCTCGCTTGAGGTCACGCAGCATGATGTGCCCAGGACATTGCCTGCCAGTGTTGTACCAGGCTTCTCTGTGGACGGCTCTGTGCTTGCCCGGCCACACCATGGCCCCCTGCTCTGAGGGGCAGTGGCCGGAGACTCTGCCTGTCCTGAGTAGGATCCTCCTGTCACCATGCACAGCACTGCGCAGGCTCTGGGCAGCCAGGACCGCAGGAGGGCGGCCTCCCACAGTCCCCGTGCGTCTTCCTGTCCCTCCAGGCCACTGCCCCCAGTCAGGGACTTCAGGCTCATCATGTGGCGGTGTCCCGTCTGTGTCAGCACATCACGGCTGCCTGGCAGGTCCTCTGCGGGACGCAGTGTTCTTCTGTTGATGATCTTGGGGTCTTGGTGGAAACCCCGGATGCCACACAGCTGTGACATGCTGGGCGCTGACTGGGCTTCCGTACACCTGCACACTGGCTCCCTCTTCTTTGCCTGTGTGGACACTGTCATGTCTCTGTCATTTGATTTTGGCACCTTCACTGTGTCCAAGTGCTGCCCCAAGCATCATTCCCACCAGCAGCCCAGGGCCTCATTGCTTCCTGCGCGTCCCCTCCGGCCTAGGGGGTGGAGTCTTCTCCGCCACCTTCCGCTGCCTCCTGTTTCGCTGTCTTCCCTGCCTGCCTGCAGGTGGGTGGGCGTGTCTTTGTTTCTCAGCTCTGCAGTGGAGAAGGTGAGGGGTCAGCAGGGCCCCTCCTGCGAGGCAGAGCCTGGGGGCTTTGCTCTCCTATTCCCCTTCAGTAGGGCACCTCCTCTCTGGAGGCCACAGCTGCCTGCAGGACCAGCAAGCAGGGCGGCCTGCCCCAGGGCTGCCTCGTCAGGCTCACCGAGAGGCCTCAGGAGCGCTGCTTTCCTGGAGCCCTTGAAGGAGATGGACGGTGCTTCTCTCCCACTTGGGGCAGCAGTTCCCAGGCCTGTGAGGATCAGGAGAGCAGAAGGACCAAGCCACCAGAGACGCCAGTGAGGAGGAAGGCCGCTGTGCACAGGTGGAGATTGAGAGGCTGGTGTGGGGCAAACTCACGACGTATCGTCAAGCTCATCTGGCTAAGGAACCTCGTTCGTCATTTCGTTGAATCGGGTGACAGCATAACATTTGCTGGCACTGGCTCCCTTCTGTGCTGCAGGCACTGGGCTGGGCTCCGGCGTGCTGCCTTGTGGGTGCACACACGTACCAGCACTTTCCATCTTGCAGGAGCAACAGGAGGGGGCTCTGTGAGCTGCAGCTCCAGTCCCCCTAAGAAATGGAATTGAACCAAGGACATGGGAATGCTCTAGAAGGGCAGCTGTTACCATGGGCTATCACTTCTCCACTGTATGGAAGAGGAGACAGGCTGGGAGAGGACCTGACTCATCACTCACCCGACTTCGCAGGGACCAGACTTGGTGTGAGAGCCACACTTTCCTCCCTGGGCCGCCAGAGCCTCTGGGCAGCAGCCAGTTCTGCGGGCTCTCAGCAAGGATTCCTGACGCAAGTCCCCAGCACCCCTGGCTGCTAGGAGAGGAGGAAGGACACTCAGGGACCCACAGTGTAGAAAAAGATGGGTGCTTTTCGCTGTCTTGGGAAAAAAGCAAGATGTTGGTGGGAACACATGGCGGATCCTGAAGTCTCACCTGTCCAAGTTAGGAACGAGTGGGCCCGCCGCTGCTCATGCTGGAAGAGCTGATGGAAACGGAGAGGAGCCAGCCAGGGACTTCGTTTGTTCTTCCTCGTGGCACCACTCGAGTTGAGGGGTGCTGTTTCATCTGGCGGTTCCTCCCCATTGTCTGTGTCCACTCCTGGCCCACCTCCCACTCTGCCCCTGCTTCCTGCCTGTGTGATTTACACTCCATAGAGCTGCCTCCGGCATCTGCTTGGGAGGCCTCCCCGCGGCCTCGCCATGTCCATCTGTTAGCACAGCTGAGAGCCATCCCAGCGGCAGCTCATTGCCGTTCTGGCCGTGTGGCTCTACTTCCTTCTCAGGCCCATCGAATCCTGGGCATCCCTTTCTCCCTCGCTGATACGATAAGCCAAGAAAGGCGCTTTGCGGCTGATTGAAGTCGAGTAGCAGGCCCGGTGGTGGGCACCTGGGCAGCTGCCAGTGAGTGCTGTTCCTGGGGAGGCTGGGCTGATGACTGTGCACACACAGTTGTGGGGCAAGGGTGAGGGGCTCATCCAATTCCCTCAAACCTCCCTCCTTCCCATTGTTACCTTGTCAGCAGGGAAGCTTTGTGGTGTGCAGGGCACCGGCCATGGGGTGCGTGTGCAGGCCTGGCATTCTTACCCTAAAGCACGAGCTGGGGCTCACAGCCCAGGCACAGCATGGCCCCGGGTTGGAGTCCTGACCACCCCTCAGCAGCTGGGTGGCCGTGGGCAGGGGGCCTGGCCTCTGAGCCTCTTTCTTGCCTCTGAAATGGAGGAGGTGAGGACGTGAGGGCGTCTCGAGGGCACTGGCAGGAGCTGGGTGTAACACCACGTGAGTGCTTGCTCCCTTCTGGGGTGTTGGGGTCTGCCCCAAAGCCGGCCTTTGTGCCCTGCTTGGGGCTGTACCCCCACTGCCCCCACAGGCCTTTCTCTTCCTGTTGCCATTGTCTTGATCCGTGTGTGAGATCTAGGAGGAGGACAACGCAGTCCTGTGAGTGTTTTGCCGCCAAGCCCAGAGCTGATGCTGGGCGTGGAGTGGGTAGGTGGTTAATTGCCCTGGCATGTCTCTGGCAAACCGATGCTGCAGTGGTCATCTGGACAGAGGGAGGGAAGGATGGATGAATAGATGGGTGGGGGGTGGGCGGGGTAAGAAGCCAGCCCCAGTGGTGACTGTGTCAGTATGCATCCAAATCGTAGATCTCACTGAGAATTTTGATTAGGCCCCTGTCAGGTATGTACATTCGTGACATTCAGCAAAGATCTGTAAGGCAAGAACTTGGAGCCCGACCCTATGCTGTTAGCTGGTGTCGTGGGGGAGGCGCAGCCCCTGGCCTCAGGGCATCTCAGCATTAGGTAGGTGTGGGGAGGCAGAGAGAGGCAGCCAGGCAAGAGAGCCACCGTGGAGAGGGAGGGAGAGGGCAGGCATGCCCAGGAGGCTGGGGAAGAGCTCTTCTGGCTCTTGGGGCCGGGGGAAAAGGCCATTTAAAAGCCCCTGCCTGTTGTTGGGAGCTGGGACGAGTAGGACATAGTGTGATGTGACCCTATACACATTTGGTGGCCTCAGCCGTAGTTGGGTCTGAGCTCTTGGGCAGTGGGCATCCACCATTGAGGGTCCTTGGCATCCAGCTCCGTGGGAAGGAAGGTGGTGTCCGGGGAGCAGGACTCCCCATACCCCTTCCTTCGATTGACAGTGAAGAAGGACTGCTCATCATCACACAAGAGCTGAGGAGAGTCCAGGCCCCGCGCTGGCCTGTCATCCTGAGAACTGCTGCGTCCAGTAGGCGCTGTGACGGCCACCGTACAGATGAGAACATCGAGGCTTAGCCAGGGCAAGTACTCTTGTCCAAAGCCACCAGCTGGCAAGTAGCAGAGCGCCAGGGGACAGGCCATGCTGTGTGGGCGTCTCCACTGGCTGGCACCTGGGCTTTCTGCCAGGGTCCTGCTGGGCATCCTGAACATGCTGGTGTGGGCGCGCACTCTTCTGAGGCCTGGGGCCCTTTCTTGATGCTGTAAGAGAGCAGCGAGAAGTAGCAGGTGAAGGCAGCAGGGGCTTGCACCGGCCGCGTCCCCCGCCTCTCTCGCCAGCGCCCACTCTCACTTTGCTTTTCAGAAGCCACAGCTTTATGCCTTCTTTCCGCTGGAGTCGTTTGAGCCGCATGTAAAGGTTTTAAAGTTTTCTCCTGAGCACTGAATTGTGAGTGTGTATGTGTGTTTCTACCCCTGATGTGAGCAAGTCCGTGTCTGTCACCCAAAGATACTTGTTTAATTGAGGGATTTGGCAACATAAATTATTTTAAGGGATGAAGAATGACCAACCTCCTGAAAGGCCGTTTTTTAAGCTCCCACCTCGAAGTGTGTGAGACTCAAAGGTCCTTTTTCTGTCATGAGCTAACTGGAATGAAATGCAGGTGCCATTTCTGCCCGAGCTCCTGCAGCCTCCCTGCACTTTCAGGTCTCAGCCAGCACGTATTTCTGGCATTTAGACTTAACGGTAACAGGAGGGATCTTATGATTATTACTGAAGATGGTTTTGGAAGAGGACCATCTGTGACTATAAAAGTGCACAGTTGCAGTGTGCAAACGAGTGCCGTGTTGTTTGTGTTTCACAGAATGTGAGCTCCAGGCTGAGCTGTCTGCTCCGGGCCGCGGGAGGCTGCGGGAGCGTTGAGCAGCCGCCTAGTCTGCAGGGAACGCACGTGAAATGGCCACCCTCCTGTCTGACGCGGACTCTGGGACTCAGGATCCTGGAGAAAAGGCCTCATTTGGACAGGACTGTGGCAGTTTATGTCCTGGCTGTTGCTGCATGTTTTATGCCCTTGTCAGCTCCGTTTCTCATGGAAACTGGGACGCCAGGAGCCAGTGCCCCGCGCACATGCAGCGGGTGGATCGGGCCTCCCTCCAGCCTCTGCGGCCCTTGTCAAGGGTTTCTGACTTTCTTTCTTTTGGGGGAAAGTTGACAATGGCTCAGCAAAGAATTGCCAAATCTCACAGGAAGCTGGTGTCAGAAAGGGCACACAATTTCGTGGAGCCGGCCTAGCCACAGGTGCCTTTGGAGGCTCTCCTAGCATCCCGCATGTCTCAGGCTGCTCTGCTCCCATCATCAGAGTCGCAGAGGGCAGGTGGTCACTTGTGTTTCATTGTCTTTGCCCAGTTAAGGTATACTTGCAAGCCCCGCAATGACACTCGGGATCACTCAAGGTAACCACGGGAACTGCTCGCATGTGGAGAGGTTGAGCCACGCTGTCTTCCTTATGCCCCCACCACGGTCCTCTGTGAAGGTGCCCAGATGCTTTCCTTGGGGCAGAATATAGGGCCTGGCTTGCTCTCTCAGAGATGCCAAGTGTCCTGGGCTTCCTCCTCCTCTCCTCACCTTTTCCTCTGCCTTGGTCGTGGTCCCTGCCTCGTTCCACGGTTCTGGGAGCCCCTCGAGAGGGGGTATCCTGTCCTGCTCGTCCTTAGTCATCAGCACCTGGCGGAGCCCCGGCTACACCAGCGGCCCTCACAGAGGCTTCGAGCACAGATCCCAGGGCGGCTGGAGCTCCTCAGCACAGCCGTCCCGCAGAGCTGCACACGCTTGCCGTGTTTTGTCTCTCCTGTAGTCTCAGACAAGCTGGGCTCCAGCGTAGCCCGTTTCACCCGACTTCTTCCCCTCTTCATCGTCATCTTGAGGTCCAGCCAGGATTTCGCATTGTCAGTGGTTTGTGTCTTTGTATAGCGGAGTGGTTTGTCATTGTAAAGGATTCTTTCCTTAAAACCGTTCATCTGTTTCCTCCCTGCTTGAGGTTAGAAAGTGTGACGAGGCCAGGTGTGGCGCACGCCTGTAATCCCAGCACTTTGGGAGGCTGAGGCGGGCGGATCACTTGAGGTCAGGAGTTCGAGACCAGCCTGCCCAACTCGGCAAAACCGTGTCTCTACTAAAAATGTAAAAATTAGCTGGGTGTGGTGGGGCGTGCCTGTAATCCCAGCTACTCCAGAGGCTGAGGGAGGAGGATTGCTTGAACCCGAGAGGAAGAGGTTGCAGTGAGCCAAGATCGCACCATTGCACTCCAGCCTTGGTGACAGAGTGAGACTCCATCTCAAAAAAAAAAAACAAAAAAAGTGTGACAAGGTCAGTTCCTCACCCCCTTTGTTGCCATCAGTCAGAATATGCAGTGTTTTTCCAGGGTTCTGACCCTGTGGACCCTAGACCAGCAGCCTCAGCATCCCCTGGAAACTTGCTAGAAATGCACATTCTCAGGTCCTCCCCAGGCCTCCTGAATCAGAAGCTCCGTGTATCCCTAGTCTGTGTGCTCCTGGGGATTCAGACACCTGCTCGTGCCTGAAATCCATTCTCTGTGGGGTGAGGGAGGATGAGGGCTGGGCCGGCTGGCTTTCCAGTCGGGTTGGAAGCCGCATGTGGCTGCCTGAATGAAGCATTTGATGTTGCTTCCTCTGTCCTGGGCTAACATCAGTATGTTTCTTTCTGTTTTACTCCAAAATGCAGTGCATGTTGGGTCCTCTAGCGTTTAAGTGCCGTAGTGACTTCTATTGCTATCAAGACATAAACTGCAGCCATAGGTGCAGCTTCATGTGGAGAGAGTAGGAAAGTGAGGACAGTCTCTGGTTGACCTTAGGAGGTGGGTGAGGAGAGAAGCCGGGGGGCCCACATGCAGCGCAGACCTCCCGAGTCTTGAGGGAGCCTCTTGACCTGCCCTTAGACCCCTCCTTCTGGGCGCCCTTAGTGACGGCCGCTAGCCCTGACCCCCCATACTAGAGCGCCAGTTGCACACAGCCTTGGCAGCACATCAGAACCACCTGGGGTGGTTTTACTACCAACACCCCATTAGATTGGGGTCTCCGGGGGTAGGATCCAAGCATCTGTGGCGCCTGAGCCCCACATGATTCTGGGTGAGAATCACCAGGGTGAGACCCTTCCCTCTGTCTGTCTGTCCTTCTGCTCCTGCACCCAGAGCAGCTCCTGCTGTGCCTGTCCTGTTTCTCCACCGTGCCTGCCTGCAGACGGCCTCCCTCCTCTGCGGTCAGCGTGGTGCTGCCTTCCCCCTGTTTCCCTGTTCCCGCACTTGCTCTGCTGTTTCTCACCTTCGGGCTTTTTCCCAGATGCAGGACCAAGCTAACTTGTTGCATGTGGTGGCTTGCTGGGCTGTGGAGCGGGGTCTTAGGAGCCAGTCTTCTTCCTCTACTTGGAATGGCAGCTCTTTGCTACCGCCCACCACTCAGGAATAATTTGGGCAGCCTGCAGGTTTCATCTGGATCAGTTACTGGTCTAGTTATCAATTAGTGTGAAACAAGTCACCCCAAACTTCATGACTTAAAATGACCATCGTTTTGTTCACAGATACACAGTGTGTGCAGGGTTCAGTGCAGATGGCTGGACTGGGTGGCCTTCCCAGGGGCTAGAGAACCCCCAGGTTAGAAGATGGCTCACTTAGCTGGCTGGCAAGTTAGTGCTGGCTCAGCAGAGAGCTCAGCCAGGGCAGGGGGCTAAGAGCCTCCACTTCTCTTGATGTGGGCCTCTCTCTCTGTGGCTGCTTGAGCTTTCTCACAGCATGGTGGCTAAATCTGAGAGGAACAAGGTGGAAGTACGTGGCTTGTTAGTGGTCTAGCCTCTGAGGGCACATAGCATCGCTGGGAACAAGGTGGAAGTCCGTGGCTTGTTAGTGGTCTAGCCTCTGAGGGCACATAGCATCGCTGGGAACAAGGTGGAAGTCCGTGGCTTGTTAGTGGTCTAGCCTCAGAGGGCACATAGCATCGCTGGGAACAAGGTGGAAGTCCGTGGCTTGTTAGTGGTCTAGCCTCAGAGGGCACATAGTGTCGCTGGGAACAAGGTGGAAGTCCGTGGCTTGTTAGTGGTCTAGCCTCAGAGGGCACATAGCATCGCTGGGAACAAGGTGGAAGTGCCTGGCTTGTTAGTGGTCTAGCCTCAGAGGGCACATAGCATCGCTGGGAACAAGGTGGAAGTGCCTGGCTTGTTAGTGGTCTAGCCTCGGAGGGCACATAGCATCGCTGGGAACAAGGTGG
>NW_016107644.1:239629-248547 GCF_001604975.1 Cebus imitator
GGAAGTCCGTGGCTTGTTAGTGGTCTAGCCTCGGAGGGCATGTAGCATCACTACCACTGTGCTGGGCCTCTTCCATCATGGCCCACCCAGAATCATGGAGGGATGTGGACTACCCCCTGGTGGAGCAGTGGTAAGCTTTCGGCTGAGCACACAGGAAGAGAGGGGTTTCCCAGAGCCGTGGCACCAGCAGCTCCTGCCTCCTGCGATCTTCCCTCTTCACCTCTCTTCCTGTTGGCATCATCTCCTTTTCCTCCTGCTAGAGTGACCTTCTGTCCCCGTTCATACCCACTCCGAGACCAGGGAGGGTGTCCTTGGGGCCTGAACATGGTAGGACTCAGTGGATATGTGACCGCTCCTCTGACCGCACTCAGGTCACACCCAGGCCTGCCCTTTGCATGGTGGGTCACACACGGGCTCCCTTCTGGCAGTTTTCTGGAGGCGACAGTGAAGGGTGCTGTGCCTGCAGGATCGGCGCTTTGTGTCTCTTGTCTGGTCGTGGAGGCAAGGTGCCCGACCCACACTCCAGATGCCAGACCCACACTCTGAATGTCTCCGTGGAAGCGCCTGCATCTTTCTACAGCTGGATCCGCAGATGCAGCCCCACCTCTCCGCCACCTCTCAGCCTGCACCCGGAGGCCCCGAGGGCCTGAAGCCTGGGATTGGAGCCAGACCATGCCCTACCTGTGGCCAGAAGCCCGTCCAGAGCCCTTTGAGCCCCTCAGCTTTCTGGAGACAGGGTTTCTCTCCCTCTGCAGCAGTACCCGAGTGTACCAAAGTGCAGGTTTCTTCCCAGAGGTGGTGACACCGAGTATTCCTTGGGACTATTTCAGCCTGCATGCTGCTTCGGCAGTGGGGCTCCTCGCAGGCCAGCGCTCTCTGCAGCCTCCCCTGAGTGCCTGTCTGTGACAGCTGGCCCCGGACCTGGGGCCCGATCTGTGGGAGCTGCTTTGTTCTGACCCCAGACGGAGGAGGC
Organism: Cebus imitator; assembly: GCF_001604975.1. Classification (NCBI taxonomy): domain Eukaryota; kingdom Metazoa; phylum Chordata; class Mammalia; order Primates; family Cebidae; genus Cebus; species Cebus imitator. Next base: position 240,603 of record NW_016107644.1, read on the forward strand.
CCCACACGCTTGTTTCCAGTGCTCTGGCCACTGGCACCCCGTACAGGGATGCGGCAGGCGTGTGGCAGAAGGAGCCGCCGGGCTCCAGACTTCGCATCTGAGAGTAGGGTGTCCCGGGGACCCTTCTCTGTGGGCCCAATGGGAGTATGTATGGATTTTCCTGATACCATTGAAGGGAGCATTCAAGATAGTAAGAGTAATGCTTTTTCTCAGAATGGTTTTTCGGTTAAATCATCAGTTTGCAATGAAACAGACTTGAGAATCCTGACAATTTGTGAACTTGCTCCAAAATACAGTCTTATTGGGTCCGGGCCCCTGATTTACTTGACTACTCCCTCTTTTCCGGGCATAGCAGCCTCTGGGGGTCCCTAGATGGGCAGGATTTTGTCTTCATCCCCATGACATTAAACAGCCTGCCCCGTCCCAGGCTGGGAAGCCTTTGATCTGACTGAAGCAGTGTCCACTTGAGGACACCCTGGCAGCCCGTCAGCCTGTCTGAGTTCAGCCCCAGCCCCCCACGCGCTGGAATTGGGTGTGGGATACTGGATATCACGGTAGGCAGAAGCTTGCTCTCCGGAGGACATCCGTCTGCTCCCTCACACCAGCAAAGCAAGCGGCCTCACACAAAGGCATAGCTCAATGTGAATTAAGCCTAAGCTATTAAAAGGGCTTCACACGTTTTTATTTCTTGAATATTGAAAAACAGGAATACATATGCAAATGCAATTTAATCAGCCCTGTTCTGACCTCTCAGCATTCAGCGAGGGCCTGCTTTGTTAACCGGGGGCTTCCTTCGGGGGCAGGGGAAGACAAGGGGGCTAAGCCTGGGAGCGCTGTACCCGTATCCTGCCACATGACCTCCAGCCAGCTCTGTCTTTGGCTGAGAGTGTCTCCAGTGGCTGGAACCGTCTGATTGTTCAACTTTCTTGTCTTTGCCTTTCACGGGCCACTTTATAAATCCTTAATATGCGATTTTGTTCGGGGTAGTTAGACGCAGTGTGGTATCAGAAAGGATGACGGCTTGCAGTTTGCCTGGCCTAGACTCAGCTCTCCATGCCTTCTGCTTGCAGAAAGGCCATGGGGTGTGTCTTTGAGCATGTACAGTGCGGTGATGGTGCCCCCCTCCCCAGAGCCCAGGGCTCAGCCCCCATGTAGTGTGGGCGAGGGCAGCCCTGTGGCCCGTGCCTCAGTAGGCCTATGGCCTTAGTGGTGGGGTTTCTTTCTCCAGTTCTCAGGTCCCTTTAGTAGCGCTCATGACAGTGCCGGCCTGGCAGGGCCAGCGCGGAACCCCCACTAGCGTTCTTCATCCTCATCTTGTCCCCTGGCATCCTGGAGTGCAAGCTTAGCCGCTGCCTCTCTGGACTGGGCATGAGCTGCGCAGCTCCCCTCCTGCCGCTGACAGGTCTGCCTGTGAAATGATTGCGGAAAGCCGCGGGGCGAAAGTTAGGCCCGGCCATGTTCGGGAGCCCTGTGCGGGGAAGCCAGGCCTCATCTGAGCAATGGGGATGACAGCCTGCAGGGAGCCGGCGGGGCACACCAGGGCACACGGAGCCTGGCCATTGTGGTACAAGGCCCGGGCACCACCAGCCTTATGCTTGCTGGGGCTCCGGGAATGTCTGGGGAGCACGGTGTTGAGAGCGAGCCTGGGCGCCCCTCCAGTCATGCCTGAGGGGGTGGAGAACGTCAGGACTGGCCTGTCACTTGTGTGGAGTATCTGTGTCCTGGAGCCGCCAGGTACCACACGCAGAAGGCTGACACCCCTGAGACCTCTGGAATCAGGGCATGGGCAGGGCTGGCTTGTTCTGGAAGCTTCGAGGGAGAATCTGCCCCATGCTTCCCCTTCCTGGCCCCATGTGTTACCAGCCATCCTTGGAGTTCATGGCTCATGACACCCTCACTCCAGCCTCGGCCTCTGTCGCTACGTGGCGTTTTTCCATTGTGTGGCTATGTCCACGTTGTCTTCTTCCTGTGAGGATGCCATCATTGGATCAGGGCCCACCCCTCTCCGGCGCTGCCTCATCTGAACTACATCTTCAGAGGCCCTGTTTTCCAGTGAGGTCACATTCACAGGAACCATCAGGATCCGGGCTCGAGGGACACAGATCCACCGGCCGTGGACAGGCCCTCGTGGAGCAGGGACGATGCTCTGCTGTGGCCGGGGAGCTGCTGCTGGCACCTGCGCTCTCTCTATGGTGGCCTGTCCCTCTCCCGGTCAGCAGCGCAACAGGCCAGCGCGGCTGCTGAGTTCCCAGGCTGTGATGTGGGGCATCATGCTGCCCCACGCCGGCACGGGGGCCACTTGCGCTTCAGCAAACACACGATTAGAAAACTGAGCTCCCTGTTGTCTGTCTCTGCAGATTGAGCCATTCGGCTCAGTATGGTTAATGTCAGGGAGGATTAAATGGTTCAGTCTGATCCATTTTACCTAATGGCATTTTATTTTAAGTACAGAGATGGTAGTACATTTGCAGAAAAAAATGATTCCTGTTCTCACTGCTGCTAATACAGTAACATTAAACGTGGCTTTAGGGCCAAACTGGGCCTGGCCCTTCCCACCGTGCCTGGCACTCACTGCCCCTCGCCCTCCTCAGTGCCTGGCGGGGTTCTGTGGTGACTGTGGCCGTCGCCGTGAGGTGATTTAGAAGGAATCCTGGGGCATCGAGGTGTTCATAAACTCTGAGATCGCCCCTGCAAGTGTCTCTTGTCTTACTCAGGATCGCCGGCCCATTAAGGTGTCAGGAATGTGCTGCTTTTAATTAAATTTTATGAAGAATAAATGTTAACTCTCCAAGTGTCTTTAATTTCTTCTCTATAGTTGGCAGTCTTTTTGAAAAATGTACTGTATACTTTAATCATTATCATGATAAAGAGGCAGTTTTTAAAGGCTGTATCAGGGTTTTTACATTTTTTATTTCTTTATTTAGAGATGGAATCTTGCTCTGTTGCCCAGGCTGCAGTATAGTGGCACAGTCTCGGCTCACTGCACCCTCCGCCTCCCAGGTTCAAGTGATTCTCCTGCCTCAGCCTCCTGAGTAGCTGGGATTACAGGTGTGCACCATCACGCCTGGCTAATTTTTTGTACTTTTAGTAGAAACAGGGTTTCATCGTGTTAGCCAGGATGGTCTCGATCTCCTGACCTCCTGATCCACCCGCCTTGGCCTCTCAGAGTGCTGGGATTGTAGGCATGAGCCACTGTGCCCGGCCTATGGCTTTTTTTTAAAGGAGAGGAATCTCAATGACAAATTAAGGCTATTTTTGAGTTCTTTTTGGCTCCTCCTAACATTAGTGAAAAGTGAATTCTGAGAGTTGCAGTCTCGCAGGTGGGCTCTGTGCAAGTGGAATCCCTTCTGCATGGGCCGGGCTCAGGACACCCCTGCCGGCATCTCCTATGGCTGCGCACCTCTGGACCTGTTTCTGTTGGGGGCAGGCCTGGCTCCCTGGCCTTCCGGGAGGGTTGAGAAACAAGTATGACAAAAGATTTCATGTATGTATTGATTTATTTTTGCTGTGGGTCTCCACGAAGACTGAGCAGGCCTCTCAGCTGGGCCTGGGTTGGTTGGGTTGAATTGCAGGGAGACCCGCAGGGTCACATCCTCAGTTTTCCGATCCTGTGTGAGGAAGCTGCAAAGTTGTAAGATGTAGAAGCGGCCACTTTTGATGTTATATTGTTTTGTTTCAAGTGAGTGAGTTCAGGGCCTCAGGTGAGGAGCCGTGTGGGCTCCTCGGCCACATTGTGATCCCGCCCGATCTCCCCAGTTGCCCCTGTGTCTGGCCGTGCGTGGGTGGGAGGGAAGGAGGGTGCAGGAGAAATGCGGTGTCCCCTTGGGAACATGCTGAGTGAGCGGACCCTGGGCACCCTGGGGCCCATGCCCACCAGGCAGCTGGACATACGCCTCCAGGAACAGAGCCTCTGCTGAGTCCCACCACCCGCGCGGCCTGGGAGATACAGAGAGACTTGCATTAAACAAGCCGGTGGAAAGAAACACGTGTGTGGAGGACAGCTGGGGAAGGTGATTGGTGTCATCAAAACACTTCACATTGCAACATGCCAGCAGCAGTTGGGGAACTAAGCTGCTGGGGACTGGATAAACCAAGGCATATGGGTGCAGCTCACAAGCACTTCTTAAAAAACTGGTTTTGTTGAAAAGAAAAAGCATCTTAAAATTCACACAATGACAAAGCCACCTGGTGCTCAGGAGGTGGGTGTGGTGCCGCCTGAATCCCAAAGTGGGTGGCTCCCTCAAGGGAGGTTTCTTGCAATGCTGGGGTGTGCTAGGATGTGCCTACATTACTGGGGGGTACAGGAGGGGATGCCCGAGTCAGGGGAGGTTGGAAGAGAGGGATGAGCAAGCTTTGGCCAACCAAGGGTGCATAGTACATATCATGGCTCAGCCCCGGGGAAGAGATGCTCCCCTGGAGGGAACCTGTCCCTCTGTTTCCATCCCTTGGTGATGAGGGAACAAGTGTGTGCCCCCCCAACTGCAGAGGGAGGCTGGGAAGCACAGCCTGGCCATGTGCCCGCTGTCATGTATTTTCATGGAAGGCAAAGCACGGTGTTGACAGATTGCTGGCCAGCTCTGTTCCACATTTCTTGTACCTTGGCACTCGGCAGCTCGGGAGGCAGCAATTGCCCAGGCAGCTGACCTCTTTGAAACTCATCTGCCTTGGGCATTGAGGAGACCTCAGGCTCCCCATGAACTGTGCTCGATCCCTGGCATACCTGTATCTCTGCTGTCCTCCTTGGACCATTCCACATCTGGGTTTTTTTTTGAGACAGTATTTTCCTCTGTTGCCCAGGCTGGAGTGCAATGGCACAATCTTAGCTCACTGCAACCTCTGCCTCCCAGATTCAAGCATTTCTCCTGCGATAGCCTCCTGAGTTGCAGGGTTTACAAGAGCACACCACCACGCCTGGCTACTTTTGTATTTTTAGTAGAGATGGGATTTCACCATGTTGGCCAGGCTGGTCTCGAACTCCTGACCTCAAGTGATCTGTCCGCCTTGGCCTCCCAAAGTGCTGGGATTACAGGTGTGAGCCACCACACCCAACCCCACGTCTGTTTTTTAATGCAGCTCTAACGCTGGTGTTTGGATAGGTCGTTGCAAATTCTGTCTTGAATGGGTGTGCCTATTAATAGAAAGATTTGACCCCTGAAGACTCTGTTGCCTGTGCCTGGCTTGCTTTCCTGATACCAGTCCTTTTAAAAGACTCCTTTTGGCCAGGCATGGTGGCTCACACCTGTAATTTCAGCACTTTGGGAGGCTGAGACAGGTGGATGATTTGAGGTCAGGAGTTCCAAGACTACCCTGGTCAACATGGTGAAACCCTGTCTTACTAAAAATACAAAAATCAGCAGAGTTTGATGGCATGCACCTATAAACCCAGCTACTCGGGAGGCTGAGGCATGAGAATCACTTGAACCCAGGAGGTGGAGGTTGCAGTGAGCCGAGATGGTGCCACTGCACTCCAGCCTGGGCAGCCGAGTGAGACTGTGTCTCAACAAAAGCCCCTCATTTTAACTACTCTGTCTCTCCTTTCCAGGCCTTTGGAGACAGAAGAGAATCATTGTAAATTCCAGCACAAGCTCTTTCAGGCATTGTTTAGTTTAATAAATCCTGCCTCCTTTATTCATCCCTGTGATGAAGGGTCAGGTGGTCAGGAGAAAAGCCAGGGCGCACAAAGCGGTGGGCATTAGCATGCAAGAGGACAGAGGCGGGCCTTTCAGCCTCGGCAGCGATGCTCCTTGTAGTCCACAGAGAACACCCTTCTGATGGGTGCACAGTGAGTGAAGGAGGCACCGGATGAGTAAAGGTGCACAGTGAGTAAAGGAGGCACCAGCGCCTCTAATCCAAAAGGTGGCACCATCCGAAGATGCCATGCTCAGAGCTGCTGGGTGCGTCTGCCCCTGTCGTGTCGGGTTCAGTAGGGCGGGAGGTTTGTGAGCGGTGTCAGGGGTCAGGCCAGAACAGGCAGAGATGCCAAAGCCTCGGGAAGGGACCATCGTCATGTGTTTAATAACTCGAAACAGATTAAGGCCACACTTGCGCCGGTATGCACGCACACACTTGCGCATGCGTACGTGCACTCACAGAACTGTGCTTCGCTCAGCACTTCCCCAACTCAGCGGCCCTCTTCAGGTACCTGAAGGCCTGCCTAGGAATGGGGATGGACGCCTGCTTGTCGGGCGCTGTCTCTGGAACACATTTGTCCGTCCGTCGGCCATCCGGTCACGTAGGATGCTTTGAGTACCTCTTTGAACATTTGGACTCAGTGTGTTCTGATGCTACATGCTGGACACAACAGACCAATGAGCACCGTCCCCTGCTCTGGGGAGCCTTCAATTGAGAGGGGGCAGGGAGTAGACACACCTCAACCAGAGTCAGCCACAGTGCTTGGCATGGAGAGCTGGGGAGAGGGGCTGCCCTGTCTGGCCACAGGCAGTGTCTAGTCACCTAGCTTGGCAGGCTGGCAGCAGAGATGTTGTGGGCAGAAGTCGGGGTGTCCATATGGGTGCCAGGCTCCCATTCTGGCAGGACCCTTGACTGGGGTAGCCACTGGTCGAGGGAGAGGAGTCATTGCCCCAGTGCCCTTTCTCCCTCTCTGCCAGCATCACTGGGTAGAAAGCAGGCATCCTGGACACTGCTAGCTATCAGGATAGCCAGTATCACCAAAGGAAGACATGTTTCTTTCTCTGAAGTCTCTATAGCAGTCCCAAGCTGTGAGATGTCAGAAGATGAAGGCAGCTCTTCTGGTGTGGACTTTAATGTTGCAACTTACAGCATCATAGAACATCTGCTTTTCACATAAGATCTTTCTGTGGACCTGAAATAATCCAGAATCATCTTATCAAGTGGAATATAACATATGATATTTAAATACCTGTAATTTCTCTAAAACCCTGGGGCCAGAAACTCTAGTGGGTGCACTATTCATGGATTCATGTTGCAGTAAAATGTGATAATTGATGAATATCTGTGGAAATGGATATGATTGTGTCCTTTTAAATGAGCTAACAATTTCATGCCGAAATCTCAGCAGTGCTATTGTTTAGAATAAAAGGAGACATGCAAATGAGGCCAGGGTGCAGATTGTGGTAGAACAATGCTGGCAGCCTCTTTATTGGACCCATTAATTAATTCCCCATCAGCCAGTTTCCCTGGGAATGAACTGGAAAAATAATTAAAATGATACATGAGGTAAGGAGTTTAGAAATTCAAAAGGTGAAGGCGAGAATTAGTTTAATACGTAATTAGACATATTATTTGTGACTCTACATTTTTTTTAAATGTGGTTCACTGAGGCAATAGGGCCCTATTTTTAGTCCTGGATAGTTAATAAATATCATTTGGGGCTGTTTTTCAACTCACAAAGGCTCATAACTTTTCTTAATAACATTAAGTGGCTAATTATATTGTACATTGTTAAAATAACTTCTATTGCAAAATCTAATAATACAACAAAAGTTTGCGAAAGCAAGTTTTTAGAGGCGTTCATTTGACTAAATTTCCAAGTGAGATCTGGCATACATAGACCAAACGGAAAGTTTCAGCAAAGCACCTGCAGGTTCACATATATTTTTGCTGCAAACATGATCCAAACAATGAACCTCAAAAAGCAGCTTCCTTCTGGTGTGAGTGGTGCAGATGGAAAGTCGTTCCTCCCAGAGTCCAGGCTGAGTGCTGCCTCCGTGGCTGTCGGGAGCAGCGGAATCTTGATGGAATATGCTTCTGCTGCTACGTCCTCTCAGGCCTCAGCCCTAGGCTCAGCATTGCACATGTCAGAATGGACTAACGTGAGTCTTGCCATGGTGCACATTTGTCTCAACTCCACCTTCCTGTCCTTGCTGGAATGAAACTCTGTTGCTTGGATGGGGCAGAGCTGAGCTGAGCGTTCCGCGCTGTTCCCCGTTGCTTGGATGGGGCAGAGCTGAGCTGAGCGTTCCAC
>NW_016107644.1:248682-257269 GCF_001604975.1 Cebus imitator
ACTGTTCCCTGTTGTTTAGATGAGGCAGAGCTGAGCTGACCGTTCCAGCACTGTTCTCTGTTGCTTGGATGGGGCAGAGCTGAGCTGAGCGTTCCGCACTGTTCTCTGTTGCTTGGATGGGGCAGAGCTGAGCTGAGCGTTCCGCGCTGTTCCCCGTTGCTTGGATGGGGCAGAGCTGAGCTGAGCGTTCCGCGCCGTTCCCCGTTGCTTGGATGGGGCAGAGCTGAGCTGAGCGTTCCGCGCTGTTCCCTGTTGTTTAGATGAGGCAGAGCTGAGCTGACCGTTCCAGCACTGTTCTCTGTTGCTTGGATGGGGCAGAGCTGAGCTGAGCGTTCCAGCGCTGTTCCTTTAATTCGTTTCCTGTTTCCCTGTTATTTTGAATATAGGTAGATGGCCCAGTAATTCCATTTCTGCAAACCTAAGAGTGTAAACATTTCATAGGATTATTGAACTTAAAGTGATAGGCTTAGCTGGAAATACATTTTACACCATACCTACACTGATTTCTTTTTAACAGGCAACTGAAAAGTAATTTTAGTAACCAACCTCCCATACTACTGGAGAAAAAATAAAAACCAGAGTAATTTCCATGTATTAAGAGCCCATAAGTGCCCATCATTGTCATACACAGGCCGCACGTGTTAGCTTGTTTAACTCTCCCATGAGCTTGCACGGGAGCATGGTCAGATACTTGCCTTACAGCCCACGCTGCAGCAAGGGAAAGAGGTTTTGTGCCTGGGAGGCGTGCAGACGGGTCAGCAGTCAGACCCTCCTGGGAGCTACGGGAGTAACTCTCTTTTTGGTGGCAGTGCAGGCCCCTCCTCCCCGCTTTGCCTTCCGGCCACCCCAGCTAGTCAGCCTCTGTGGCAGCGCAAGCACTTTCTGGGGTGGGCTCCCGAGATTTTAGGCTCTTTGCTTTTATAATCCAAGTTAAAACGGGAAACCGTTCACTAGGGGCCGGCGGGAAGGAGCCTGTGCTGCCACTTCCATTCTTTCCTTTTAAACAAGACCCTTCCATTAATCATCCTGTGGTTTGATCTGTCAATCCAGAAACACTTGCTAATGCTTTATGGCTGTGGTTTGTTGTGGTTCTGGGAAAGAGGAAAAGAAACGAGCCAGCCCTAATAAATAAAAGTTATTTCCTCATTTGAATTTCTGAGTCCAGAGAGTCAATATGATGCAGACATCAATCTTGTTATTCTTGAAGTGGAGAGACGATTTCTCCTTGTGAATCACCCTGGGTTGTGATGATAAAACATGTGGTATGTTTGGCTGGGCTCAGCCGTGGCCTCTCCTGAGACCCGCTGCCTTTTTATATTGCAGATTACACACTTGGCTTAATGCTGGAAGCAGGCCTGTGTTCCCCGGTCTCTAAGAGCATTGGTACAGATAGCTTCACATTTCTAAGGTGGTTTGGATTGTCACGGATTCTCAGAGATGGTGGTTTTCTGCTGCAGCCCTCTCAGTGTGCTCAGAAGGGTAAGGCCTCCGAAGCAAGGCACGACCGGGAAGCTGGTGGGCTTCTCTGCAAATTGGGAGGAAAAGAGGAGAGGGGCAGAGCCTGGAGAGGCTGTGCTCCTGGGGTGTAGGCCCAGCTGGCAGGTGGCAGAATTGGGACTGAAGCTCAGTCCCCACTCGTCCAGGCCGCAGCTTCCCCTTTGGGGCCACTCTGACTCCTTCACCATCTCTCCAGCACCAAGCAGCTGTGTGATTCTTAACATGTGCCTGTCCTGCTTCTTGTCACAGTCTTCTGTGCTTTCCAGCAGTGTGGTGCCTGGTCCTGCGTTTGGCCAGCAGCGGAGTACCAAGTTTTATCAGTGCAGTGGCGTTCCCTTGAGAGCCCGCGTGTTATGGTTGAGATGCAGGGCTCCGTCTCTCTGTGCCTTATGCACTTGGCGACACCCCAGTTAGCACCCCTGCCGTTACCCAGGGCCACTGTTGCAGACACCCAGGATGGTGGCTGACTTGGCTCTGCACCCCACGCCCTGTACAGGGGGGCCTGGCATGCTGGCAAGCTGCTAAGAGCTGGATAGGTACACGGTGGCACCCTGATCTGATTTACTTGGTGTCCTGTAGGGCACACTTGTGAATATCCGCCAGGCCTCTGTGTGGGTGGAGACCATGAGAACCTGTCCTCTGGCCTTCGAGGCGGTGCCTCTTGGCAGTACATGTCTTGGTCTGGTTCATCGGACCTGCCTTGCCTGTCTGCTGAGGGCCCGTGTGGAGCCTCTTGCCTAGCTGCAGACAAGTGGGTGACCGGCCCCACACTCCTACTTGAAGGATGGCTGGCTCTAGGCAGCTTTTTGGTTCTGAGGTCAGATTTGAATGTAAAACTGAAAAGTTCTAAATGTATTAAAGGCTTTCTTTTGGGGCTGGAATATGCAGTAGATTTCCTATCCCTCTCAATTCCTTCTTAAAATTTAATACTGCCATAAAAATGATGGATAACAAATTATTCCAGGAAAAATGATACTGAAAGACTCTTCTAACTGTTGAAGCAGAAGTACAGACGTGGCGAAGAAATATATGTAACCCAGAAAACTCATGAGGAAAGAGGGAATCATATACTTTGTGGAAACCACATCCACATAATGTTGTTCTAGGCTGTGGAAAGCAACGATTTTTATTCCAAGTATTGAAGCACAGAATCTATTTCATGCTGCTGGTGGTTTTATTAACAAAGTGACGCTACGCCTTTGTAGAATTCAGTGAGCAGCCATCCGTCTTTGGAGCGCCGCGGAGGGAGACTGAACCCCACAGCTGGCATCAGAAGCCTCTTTAGGGTGCCTTCCACAGAGCTCCACCAGCATGCCGAGGCTGTGGGAAGAACCATGAAACCTCATAAATATATATGACGATTGCGTGTACCCATAATCATTAGAAATGAAAATGTAAAAAAAACACAGAAAACCACAAGGGCTCTGATTGCTGGGTCTGGGACATCCCCACTCTGACAGTGCTCGTAGCAGAAGCAGGGCCTGATGGCCAGGCCCCAGCGCAGGTGGCAGGGAGGGCAACGGATTTACAAATCAGACCAGACGCTCATTCCCTACGGAAGGCGGGGTGTAGTTAATGCATGGGCAAGCAGCCCTTTATTCCTTAGTAGGCCTTGAAGACACCACCCCATGGGAGGTTTTTAAAAAAGATAATAGGCTGTGATTCAGGCTGCACACCATAGCTCACACCTGTAATCTCAGCTCTTTGGGAGGTCAAGGAGGGCAGATCACTTGAGTCTAGGAGTTTGAGCCCAGCGTGGGCATAACATAGCAAGACATGGTCTCTACAAAAATTAGCTGGGTGTGTTGGCATACATCTCTGCTCCCAGCTACTCGGGAGGCTGAGTTGGGAGGATCATTTAGGACTCAGAGGTTGAGGCTGCAGTGAGCTATGATCGCACCACTGTACTCTAGCCTGGGTGACAGACACTGTCTCAAACAAACAATAAAAAACAACAAACAAACAAGCCCACAAAGTATATGATTCAAACTTAACACCTTGACTCTTGTTTTCACTCATAGGCAATGAAGCGATGATGTGGACGGTGCGTGTCTTAGTCCCGAGCGCCTCCCAGGCTAGGAATCCAAGCCAGATTATGGCTTAAATGGCGACTGACAGAGCTGCTGGCTGGGGTCGCCCGCATTGGCCCCTGCAGACTCCCTTGTTTCCCTAATGCGTGTCAACACGTCTATTAGGAGAACTGAGGGGAAAGGACTGCTCTGTATCCATGACTTCCAGTTGGAAATGTCTCCATGACAACTCAGGAGGTGCTGGAAGCAGGCACTTTGTTAATTCTGAGCCTTAACTCTTCCCAGGCAACTTCAAAACCTTTTCTCTGGAGAGAAATAGGCTTATTTAGGAAAGGTGTCCCTCATTGTTCCTGAGCCACATACGCTTAAGTGAATAATGCACTTTTTTGTGCAGGTTGAGAAACATAGATGCACACAGCCTAATGCCCCCTCTTTGTACAATTTCATGTGAGCTGTTTTGGAGTGCTTTTTGAGAGGCAGACCCTCGGGGACCTGGGAGTGATGCTGTCCGAATTCTGTTGTGTCAGTTCCGTGAGGGACAGAAGCTCCATGTCATCTTGAGAGCCATCCTGCCGCTTTCCTGCCTGTCTGTCTTCGCTGGCACCTCCATTGCCCATCAGATCAAGTCTGCATGCCACAGCCTCGCTGTGAGGGTCCTTTTCATCCAGCCTCATTCATCAGTGTTCTTGTAAGCATCTACTCTGGGTTAGGCCCAGACCTCCTGGGTTAACAGATTAAACAAAGGGGTGCAATAGAGAACCAAAGTGCTAAGCCAGGGTTGGCAGGGACATAGATCCCTGCTTTGCTCCTTGTGTGTGTTGGGGAGGCTTTGTAGGGTGCTGAGCTTTTAGTATCAACTGTCACCTGATCCTCAGAACTCCCAGAGATGCTGATGGAACAACAAAAACAGACTTTTAGCCTGGTGAGGGGGCCCATGCCTATAATCCCAGCAACTCAGGAGGCCAGCGCGGTAGGATTGCTTGAGGCCAGGAGTTTAAGACCGTCCTGGGCACATGGAGAAATCCCATCTCTCAGTGTTAAAGGGTGACCATGAAATGCATAGAAATGGAATATACAACTTCTAAATTAGTAGAGGGAAAAAGGGAGAGGAAGAAAACCTTGATCAGTACAACAGAAGCATAAAATGAGAAGAAATATTTTTTAAAAAACAGTGCAACTAAAAATCATTAATATGATATTTCAAATAAATATTGAATATTATATAAATAAATGTAAATGGCCCAAATTTGCCAGTTAAAAGACAGTGATTTCAGGAATTTCTTGTTCATTTCAGGAATCACTGTCTTTTAACTATGAAATCAACTATGTGGTATTCATGATTGACACATACAAATATAAGGACACAAAGTTTTGAATTTTATAAATGGAAAGAAATACAGAGGAAAATCATAACTAAAGAAAGTTGCAGTACCTACACTGATATCAGACAAAACAGATTTTAAGGCAAAAAATATTTCTGTTCAGAGATCTCTATACGATGGTAAAATAATTAAGCCACTAGGGATATATGGCAGTTCTGAATGTACGTGCACCTAAGAAGCCTTGCCTTACAGTGTGTTAAGTAAACATTGCCAGAATTGCAAGGATAGGTTGACAAATTTGTAATCATTGTGGTAGATTTTATCTTGCCTTTCTTATCAGTTGATATGTTAAGCCAACAAACAGCGAAAAGTGAGAAGGCATAGAAGATTACAACAGTACATAAACGAGCTTAACTGAATGGTTGTATATAGAAGTCTGCACCTAAAAACAGAGAATAACATGAAGCGTTTGTAAAAATTGAGCACACCGAAGGCCACAACAAGTCTCAACAAATTCCCGCAAATTGAGACTGATATATATGTATATGTTTTACCATGGTGCATTTAAAATAGAAACCAGTAATACAAAGAGAACAACAATACCAAATCCCCTGCATTTGGAAATTTTTTAAGTGTGCTTTTAAATAATTAAACAGTAATTGTTTTGGTAGGTGATTAGGTATTTATTAATACCTGGTAAGAACCGACAACAGAATTTGGACAGACCACTTCCAGGTCCCTGAGGGGCTGGAGTCTTGCAGGTCAGGGAAACTGTGAGGACAGATTTATCTCCTGCATTTCCTTCCACTTGTTCTCCCTCCCATGTTTCTTGTTCATTCTCCTCCCTGACCTTCATTATTCATCTCTCCATTTGTATTAGTTCAGTTTGCTTTGGCTGCATGTGACAGATGAAAAAAAAAAAAAGTTAATATATCATCTCCCTGTCACAGAGTAGAGTATAAAAGTGGGGATATGTGGCACTCTAAGATCATTGATGGCACCCATCTTGATGCCCTGATCTTCTTAATGTGCTGCCTCATAGTCCATAAGAGTAGCTTGAGTTCCAGCCATCATGCCAGCATCCCAGCTAGCAGGAAAGAGGAAGTGGTAAAGAAGGGCATCATGCCTCCTTCACTGAAAAATGCTTCCTGAATATTGCCTGTACTTCTGCCTGCATGTTATCGACTGAAACATAATCACATGGCTGTACTTAGCTGAAAAGGAGACCAGGCACATGACCACTTGTTCCGGGTGCCAGTGACCCAGCTAAAAATTGTGGATTCTCTTATTGAAGAAGAAGGGGAGAATGGGTATCTGGGTTAGAAGCTGGGAGACTTGGCCACGTCATTCCACCGGCCATCCCCCAACCCTCTGTGTGCATTCATTACTCTTGAACATACTGTCTCCTCTGCCTAGATATCTTCTCTTCTTTCCCTCTTTTTCCCTGGTGAGTGTGGACTTTTTCTGGGGACCCAGTCTTCACCAGTGCATAAGTTCTGGCTTGGGATGTGAGTTACTTGTGGCTAAGGGCAGTTTGTCTCTTTAATCTGTGATCCCAGGTTGCTGTGTCTCCAGAGTTGTCTGCAGTTCTTACCTTTCCCCAAGGCCTGGCAGCAAGCCCTCCTGCCTATTGGAAGTGGTTTCTTTTTTTATTGCTTCTGTTCTCCTGAGGGGTCTGAAAGGTCTGTGTTCGAGTTCCAGCTCTATGCCTGGTGATCTTTAGTTACACATTGAGTATTTATGGAGCTCCTTTTCTGTGCCTGGAGCTGTTTTAAGTTGGGAGCCCAGCAGAGAGGTGCCCACACTCTGGTGGGGAGTGAGACAAGTAAAGAGGCAGCTAACACTGCAGGGCGCTGAGGGCTGTGGTGGCAGAAGGACGGGAGCTATGGGAGCAGTAAGCAGGGCCATTCGGCTTAGTCTGAGGGGTCAGAGAAGGCTTTCTGGGGTAAAGCTCATTTTGTGTCTTATTTTCCTGAGCCTGTGTCTTCATTTTTAAAATGGGATAGTAATGCCCGTGTGCCATGATTGGAAAAGGTTAAAAGAATTTGCACAGAACTTGGCACGGCACACATTATGTACACAGAAGTACCGCACGTTTTTTTCCTGCCTCTCCCGTTTGCACTCTTTCTTGGAATGTTTGTCTCAGTGTTTCCTTGCCTCTCCCAGCAGCGTCTTGTATTTAGCACTTGAAATTTATAGACCTTGGCCATCCATGTCCATCTGTTACAGCAGTGTTCTGGATCTCCATGCCAGGCCTGTCCACGGAGTCGCTTTGTTTGACCCTGCAGACACCCTTGACGGGGTAAAGGTGTGAATTCAGGTTTTCTGGATGAGCAGGGTATGGGTATCACTTGGTAAAAGTAAGTGGCGGTGCCATGGAGAAAAACGGAGCAGCCTGCTCTCCTGGCTGTGAGCTCGCTCCTCTTCCCTCTGCCCTTGGTCTTTATATCACCTCTCTCCCTGAAGGGACGTGAGTATGTTTCAGTCTATACCATAAGATTTTTGTTTTAAAAAAGAAAATGGGGCCAGGCGTGGTGGCTCACGCCTGTAATCCCAGTACTTTGGGAGGCTGAGGTGGGCAGCTCATGAGGTCAGGAGATTGAGACCATCCTGGCCAACATGGCGAAACCCCCAAACCCCGTCTCTACTAAAAATACAAAAATTAGCCTGGCGTGGTGGCACATGCCTGTAGTCCCAGCTACTCAGGCAGAGGTTGCAGTGAGCCAAGATCACACCATTGCACTCCAGCCTGGGTGACAGAGCAAGACCCCTGTCTCCAAAAAAAAAAAAAAAGGCTTTCTTTACATTCATCTGAAGTCTATCACATGGTGGGAATGCTCCCACGGAGACTCTCTTTTCCTCGGGAGCTGCTGTATTATGATAGAGAGTATTGGGGTGGAAAGGCTTACAGAAGGACGTGAACCGATTCCATCCGTTTACAGAGCCCTCAGCTACAGTGACCTCAGCTGTGCAGAGCCTCCCTCTTTGCCCTCTCTAAACACTCTATATATAGAAACAAGAGAGAGCTATTTTACATGGCTTAGGACTTGTTATTATTGAGTGGGTAAGTGAGGGTGTGGGGCAGACATCTTAATAAAGAAAAATTGAAGTTTCATTTCTAGTAGGTCAGTAAAATAGCCACCTGCCCATTGAAAACAAATAAAAATGCTAGAAAAATGTTTGTAATAGCACAGGAAAGGAGTAAATGGAAGTAAACTCTTACAAGGTTCTTATATTTAAGTGGTATAAAATAAGATAAACTCAGGTGAGGTAAGGCTGTGTCCTGTAAACCCTAGAGCAACCACTGGCAAAATAAAACATAGGTGTAAAATCCTTGTAGACAAGATAAAATGGAGTACTGCAAGTTATTTGATTGATCCAAAAGAGGGCTGGATGTGTAGGAAAAAAGCGGAGCACAGAAGAGAACATGAAAAGCAATAGCAAGATAGTAATGATTACACTTAGTCATATCCACAGATATGTTAGATGTAAATGGATTAAATACTTCAATTAAAAGACTGAGATTGGGGCCGGGCACGTGGCTCACGCCTGTAATCCCAGCACTTTGGGAGGCCAAGGCTGGTGGATCACAAGGTCAGGAGATCAAGACCATCCTGGCCAACATGGTGAAACCTCCTCTCTACTAAAATACAACAAATTAGCCAGGTATGGTTGTGCACGCCTGTAGTCCCAGCTCCTTGGGAGGCTGAGGCAGATGAATTGCTTGAACCTGGGAGG
>NW_016107644.1:257314-277369 GCF_001604975.1 Cebus imitator
AAAGAAAAAGAAAAAGACTGAGATTGCAAGAGTGAATAGGTAAGCAAGATCCAACTATAAGCTGTTTGCAGATGAAGCACTTTAAATATAATAACACAGATAGGAAGAATGATTTTTAAAATGTCTGATGCAAATACTAGTCCATGGAAGGCTGGCTACATTAATATCAGATTAGGAAGGCTATAAGACACACCTTGGCATCCTACCTCAGCTAAAGAAGGGCTTCTTTTTTTTAACGATAAAAGGTCTGTTAACCAAAAATGTGTAAAGTACCCTAAATGTGTTACCATGACTTCTAATTACATGAAGCACAATGGACAGACTTGAAGGGAGTAGATAAACTAGTTTTAACCAGAGATCTTTGTTTCTCAGTCATGGCACGAATAGACCAAAAATCAGTGAAAATATATCCAATTTAATAAAATTGTCAAGTAGCTTGCTTGATCTCATTGATGTTTATAGAATTCTACATTTAACAACTGCAGATACAGCAACAGTCTTTGCAAGTACTCAGTAACGAATCACCAAGATTTCCTGGGCCATAAGACAAGTCTAAACATTTTAACGGATCGAAGTTATGTGATGTCTGTTATTTAACTAATAGAATTAAGTTAGAAATCAGAAAGATAAAAATCTGAAAATTTTGAAAATTAAGCAGCATGCTTTTAAATAATCCTCCATTCAAAGAAGTAAAGGGAAAAAAGAAAATTTTTTAACTGGATTATAAAAATGTAAGCTTTGAATTTGTTGGCTTATAGCTAAAGCAGTGCTTGGGGATCTAACCATATACCTGTGGGGGGGAAAATATATATATATATATATATATATATATATATGAAAAGAAGGACTTAGAATCAGGAATTTTAGTTTTCACCTTCAGAAGCTAGTAAAAGAAGAGGAAATTAAACCCAAAGGAAGTAGAGGGAAGGAAATAAAAATGAAAAGGGCAGAAATCAATGAAAAAGAAAATGGGCAAATGATGGAGATCAACAAAATAAAAAACTCAATAAGATTGAAACATCTCTAGCTAGTCTATTCCATGAAAAGAGAGGAAAAAAAATATTACAAATATCATCAATAAAAGAAGGGCCATCACTACAGACCCCACAAAGATTAAAAAGATAGTATTATTAACAACTTTATAGTAATGATCTTAACAACCAAGATAAAATGGAAAAATTCCATGAAGTATACAAATGATCAAGCTTTATGCAAGCATAACTCAGCTACCAAGATGAGAAAAAGACATTATAAGAAAATGGGAAATCACCATCTTTCACTTACATAGATGCAAAAATCCTTGATGAAGCGTTAGCAAGTTATATCAAGTAACATACAAAAATGACAGTACATCATAACTAAGTGATATTTATCCCAGGCTTGCAAAGTTGCTTTAACCTTCCAAAATCAACCAGTGTGACTGACCACATTAACAGAATAAAGGAGAGAACCATATGACCATGTCAATAGATGCAGAAGTAGCGTTTGAAAAAATTTAGCACCCCCCCCCCCCATGGTAGAGACTCTCAAACCAGGAGGAGAAGGACACTTCCTCATTGTTGAAAGACATTCCTAGAATCTCACATCTTACATCATAACTAGTGGTGACATCATCAAGTGCTTTCCCCTAAGGTGAGAACAAGGCAAGAATTCCGCTCTCACCACTTGCATTCAGTGTTCTGCTGGGGAATGTAGCCAGGGCCCTCAGTCACCAGAGTGAAATAAAAGCATGAGGGCTACAAGGAAAAAGCTCGGTTGTCCTTTGGATCACACAGATCGAAACATGAGGACTACAAGGAAAAACTCAGTTGTCTTTTGGATCACACAGATCGAAAAAAATTAACAATCTACCAAAAAAAATGGATGCAGGAGACAAGGTCAATGTAGAAAACTCAAATGTATTTCTGCACATTAGCAATAAACAATTGGAAATAAAATTTAGAAACTGATATCATTTATAACAACATTAAAAATCCTAAAAACACTTAGGGATAAATTTAAAACTATTCGAGATCTTTACACTAAAAACTGTAAGACAGTGTTGAGAGAAACAGAAACGATCTAAACATATGGTGAGCTGTACCATGTTTAGTGAATACAAAGACTTAACACTGTTAAAATATTAATTGTCAGCCGGGTGTGTGGTGGCTTATGTCTGTAATCCCAGCACTTTGGGAGGTTGAGGTGGGTGGATCACAAGGTCAGGAGATTGAGACCATCCTGGCTAACATGGTGAAACCCCGTCTCTACTAAAAATAAGAAAATGTAGCCAGGCATGGTGGCACATGCCTGTAGTCCCAGCTACTCAGGAGGCTGAGGCAGGAGAATTGCTTGAACCTGGGAGGCGGAGGTTGCAGTGAGCCAAGATCGTGTCATTGCCCTCCAGCCTGGGCAACAGAGTGAGATTCCATCTCAAAATAATAAGTACTCAACATTATTAGTCATCAAGGAAATTCAGATTAAAACCACAAATGAGATACTACTGCATGCCCACCAGAATGGTTAAAAATAAAAGAATTGACAACATTGAATGCTGACCCGTATGTGACTCAGCCAGAATCTCTAGGCACTGCTGATGGGAATGTTAAGTGGTACTACCACTTTGGAAAACTGGCAGTTTCTTACAAAACTAAACATACACCTAATCTGTGATTCAAGAAACTCCATTCCTAGGCATTTACAGGAGAACTGAACATTTATGTCCACAAAAAAGTACTTGTACAAGAATGTTGATAGCAGCTTTATTCATATTAGCCTAAAACTGGGAACAATTCAAATATCTTTCAGCAAGGGAATGGATACACAAATTCATACAGAGCAGTGCTGTTCATTGACAATGTGGATGAATCTCAAAAACATTTTAACCAGCAAGAGAATATTGCAAGAGAGAACACACTGCCTGATTTCACTTACATGAAGTTCTGGAACTGACAAAACTAATCAATAGTAATAGAAATCAAAACGGTGGTTTCCTGTGCTTAGCAGTGGCAGTGCGGGATCGCTGGCAGGACATGTTATGTATCTTGAGAGGGATGTGGATTCCACTGGTATATTCAGCTAGCAAAACTCAGCAAATAGTATGCTCAGATCTCTGTATTTTAAGTTATACACCAGAAAAAGCTATTAACATCATTTACAATGTTGAAATCTAGAAATATTTAGAAGTCACACATACACACACAAGTCAAAACATGAACCCAAAGTAAGTGGCCTCCTGATGACGTTTTCCAAATCTGGTTAGCTTGAGCTTCCATGTGTGAGACCACCTCAAGTCCTCGGGACAAAAGGAAATGGCCACGGTTCACCCCAGGTGTGAGACTGACGTGAGAACTCTCTGAAGAAAGCAGCCCAGAGAGGGCTCGGTCCTCAGGCGAGGCTGCATCGGGAGCAACCCCTGTCCAGCCCCAGAGAAGACTCCTTACCCCTGTGCTGAATCTGTCTGTGAGCGAGGCTTTGGCAGACCCTCTGCTTAAGGGTGAAAGATAAATTATTACCTTAGGGAGGCAGGGAGGATATTCAGACGGCCAATAAACACTTGAAGAAGTACTCAACATTAGTCATCAAGGGAGTTCAAATGAAAACCCCAGTGAGATACAGCCGCATGCCCACCAGAATGGCTAACAATGAAAGGACTGACAATTCTAAATGCTGACAAGTGTGTGGCATAGTCAGAAGCCCAGGTGTGTGGAAGTGCAAAGGATTCAAATTAATAAAATTTACAAACTTTTATTAAGAGGCAAAATAGGAGTGGTAGTATTTAGATTTGCCGGTGTATGCTGTTATCATCAACTGCAGAAAGGAATTTGGCTTCACCTGGGAGAGTTGAGGAGGTGCATTCTCTACGTTCCAGGTATTCCACTCCTAGGTAATATGCAGAGAGAGCTGCACTGTCCAGAAGGGTGGCCACTAGCCACGTGCAGTTGTTTAAATGAATAGATTGAAACATTACATTTCTTGGTCATGCTCATCACAGTTCAGATACTCCAGACCCATCTGTGGCCGGCAGCTACAGGATTGGCAGCACGGCCACAAACA
This sequence comes from Cebus imitator, assembly GCF_001604975.1. Classification (NCBI taxonomy): domain Eukaryota; kingdom Metazoa; phylum Chordata; class Mammalia; order Primates; family Cebidae; genus Cebus; species Cebus imitator. The sequence continues at coordinate 261,350 of NW_016107644.1, forward strand.
TTCCTATCATTGCAGCATTCCCTCCGGGGTGCTGCTTGAGAGCAGTGATTCTCCAGGGGTGACCCTGGACCAGCAGCATCTGCATCACCAGGGAACACCTGGAACCAACCCAAATGCCCATCAATGATATATTGGACAAAGAAAATGTGGCACATACACCCCATGGAATACTGGGGCATTAAAAAATGATGAGTTTGTGTCCTTTATAGGGACATGGATGAAGCTAGAAACCATCATTCTCAGCAAATTGACACAAGAACAGAAAACCAAACACCACATGTTCTCACTCATAGGCGGGTGTTGAATAATGAGAACACATGGACACAGGGAGGGGAGCACTACACACTGGGGTATGTTAGGGGAGGGACAGCGGGGGGCCAGGGAGGTTGGGGAGGGATAACACAGGGAGAAATGCCTGATGTATGTGACGGGGAGGATGGAGACACACATGGCATGTGTGTACCTCTGCAACAATCCTGCAAGATCTGCACATGTACCCCAGAACTTAAAGTACAGTAAAATAAAAAAATGCAGATTCGTGGGTCTTGTTCCTGAATGATCTGCCGAATCAAAGATGTAGGAGGTGGAGCCCAGCAGTCTGCGCCTCACAAGCCCTCCAGGTGGTTCTGGGGAACACCGTTATGAGAGTCACGGTGCTGGAGGGACTCGTGAAAATGTGCACGCAGATTCCAGCCGCTCTGACTTTTAATAGCAAGAAAGGAGCAAAAACTAAATATTCAGCAGTAGAATGGATCAACTGTGGAGTGTTGTCAGGGAAATGAAAATTAATAATGGTCTGCAGCTCCATGAAGTCATGTGAATGTATGCAAAGTCCCTGGTGAATACATAGCTTAGGCTTATCCTCATCTAATATTCAAAACCAGAAGAAAACAATGTGGTACAAAGATAGAGAAAATTGAGGAAATGATAAATGTATAATTTAGGACAGTGTTTACCGTGAAAGGATGAGAATGTCATGGAAATGGCTGGCTTTAGGGAAAGTTACAGTCCAGAGGTTCGTTTTCTCCTTAAACAGTAGATGGTAACTTGAAGGTTCTGGTTCTACTGCCATTCTCTCACTTTTATACTAAGAAAATATTTTGGGGACAGGCGTGGTGGCTCACACCTATAATCCCAAGACTTTGAGAGGCCAAGGCAGGCAGATAACCTGAAAGTCAGGAGTTCGAGACCACCCTGGCCAACATGACAAAACTCCGTCTCTACTAAAAATATAAAAGTTAGCCCGTTGTGGTGGCATGTGCCTGTAATTCCAGCTACCCCGAGGCATGAGAATTGTTTGAACGCAGGAGGCAGAGGTTGCAGTGAGCCGAGATCGTGTCAGTGGACTCCAGCCTGGGTGATAGGACAAGATTCTCTCTCATAAATAAATAAATTGATATTAACTCAGTATTTAAACAATTTAAAAATATCAAAATATCAGAGTTTTTCATTGATCATGAATTAAGTTTTTCCAGAAAGTAACATAGAGCACGAAAAATGCTCCTTTATCTGTGGATTAGACAAATAGTTTATTCATACAACCTTAGAGTTGCCAATTTTTGCTTGAACTTTCCATCTCATTATTTATTCTTAGGCATGGAGGGGTTAGAAGTAAAATGCGGGGCATGGCTCTCCCAATCAAACTCAGGCTACAGGCAAAATAGGAGTGATAGTATTCAGATCAAAAATGACTGAGGAAAACTGCTTGAAGTTAATTACACAGAGTCATTTTATTGTAGTAAAACAATATTAAATAGATCTGTCATAAGTCCTCAAGATAAGAAAACAGCCAAAATCTGATAGAAAGATTACAGTTGTAATAGAGAACCTTAATTCTTTCTTATCAGTGTGTGAATTATCAAATAGGAAAAAAAGGGCCAAGGATTCAAATAATACGGTTTTATGGTCAAATGAGTATTTGTTCACTGGGACTCCAGAGATGGGTGAATAGCTGGACTTTTTAGAAGAAATTACGCTGCTGTCTGCATCCATGCACTGCGCTTCCCGTCTGCCCACACGTACGTGTGCACTGACGAATGGGCGGTGCAAACCAGACTGAACTATGATGTTAACAGTTAAACGCATGTGCCTAGATGAAGCGTCTGAAGCATGCCGGTTAGAATAAAGAATGTAGTAGAATGTGTAGGATATCAATTGACTGTGACATCGAGACGTGTCCCTTGGTCACTGTAGCTCAGCCCTCTTCTGGGAGACACACGTGGAGCACAGGAGAGGAAGAGCTGATCATTTTTCCTTCTATAAATTAAAACTGTAGCCATGGCTGGGTGCGGCGCCTCATGCCTATAATCCCAGCACTTTGGGAGGCCACGGTGAGCGGATCACCTGAAGTTGGGAGTTCCAGACCAGCCTGATCAACATGGTGAAACCCTGTTTCTACTAAAAACACAAAATCTTCCAGGTGTGGTGGCACATGCCTGTAATCCCAGCTACTCAGGAGGCTGAGGCGGGAGAATCGCTTGAATCTGGGAGGCGGAGGTTGTGGTGAGCTGAGATTGCGCCATGGCACTCCAGCCTGGGCAACAACAGTGAAACTCCGTCTTAAAACAAAATAAAACCAACGACCATAGCCCTGTATGGGTAAAGGGTCCGGGGAGATTCCTTTGTTTCTTATAACTACATATGAAGGTACAGTTATTTCAGGATGAAAAGTTTAATGAAGAAAGTATTCTCTCCCTACATAGTAACAGTGTATACACGACGATATTTTAGCTCCTCTCCCTACATACTGACAGTGTATACGTGATCACATTTTATCATAGGTAATATTATCTAATGCCCAACAGTGGAGAGCTGTCAACCCATGGTGACTTTCCTCACACGCCGAGAGGAAAGGAGGGCAGACAGCTGGGAGATGAGCACAGGGCAGAAGCAGGGACCCAGCAAGAATGAGCACAGACGAGTGTTCCACACTCTCTAGAAAGTAGCATATGCCTGGACAACTGTTGGCCCAGGAGCCATCCAAAAGATAAGTTGGAGAAAGTAAGAAATGCCGTATCTGCAGACCTATTCATCATAGCACTGTTTGTAACAGCAAAGGACAGCTATCCAGCAATGAGGAACTGGTTGAATGAGCTATTACACACCCCCGCCCCTGCACCTGGAGTTCTGCATGGGGGTGAAAGGAATGCGGATGCTCTGTCACTGGTGATCTCTTTGTTGCATCACTGTTTACTGGAGGGTGCAAGGTGCAGAACTGTGCGTGACGTCTCATCACTTATCTGGTGATTGTTCGGCAGAGTATGAGTCTCGCACACACACGTGTGTGAACAGAAACACTCCTGTTTGCTTATATTACAAACAAACAAAGAAACAAAGAACAAACCAGAAACCAGTGAAAAATGGTTATAGTGTCTATGGGGAAGATGAGACAGCGGAAGGATCAGGACCGAAGCCTCACTTCTCTTCTCTGAATGTACCTTGTTTTATAGTTTTTGTTTTTTTTTTTTTTACTTTGAATCATGTATTGCTTTACATAATTATAAAGCCAAACTAAACCCAAATCAGAAAGCTATTCTTAAAAGGCAAGAACAAAATCAAATGAAGAGAGAACCTAAAGTATATATTAAGTTGGTTCTTTAATCACAGAGAAAAATGACTTCAAATAGACTTTGAAGCAATTTGAACGTACAACCCCAGTAGGATATATCTTAAGCAAAAAAGAATTGCAAAAAAGTTTTCAAACTTCAGATTGTTGGCAGTATTATTAGTGCTGTTTGAAACTATGACTCATATCTTTACAGAAATACACAGTTGCACATCTATTAAGACAAAGCAGACAAGTAATTACGATAATGTTAGAGGAACCACAATTTCTAACGTAAAAGACAATTAAGCATAAAATCAAAGAAGTAAAACACCTATAAGCTTAAGTATGAATTAAGACTCAGTATGAACTTTTGATGCATTCTGCCCTTTGAAAAAATAACAGCTTATCTCCTGGCTCTGACCACTGAAAATTACTGGACCCAGTTATCAACCTAGGAAAACAAGCACCCCTGCAGAGTCCTCAAGCCGTTTCCCAAGAAAAGTAGCCAGGGTTCCTTAGAGAAATGTGTGATGCCAGGAGGTGTTGAAGATGAACCTGGAACATCTAGTCATAAAGAAAGCAAGGGGTGGAGCGCGGCGGCTCACGCCTGTAATCCCAGCACTTTGGGAGGCCGAGGCGGGCAGATCACGAGGTCAAGAGATCGATACCATCCTGCCCAACATGGTAAAACCCCGTCTCTACCAAAAAATACAAAAAAAAATTAGCCGAGTGTGGTGGTACACACTTGTAGTCCCAGCTACTCGGGAGGCTGAGGTGGAAGAATCACTTGAACCGGGAGGCAGAGGTTGCAGTGAGCTGAGATTGCGTCACTGCACTCCAGCCCGGTGTCAGAGTGAGACTCTGTCTCAAAAAAACAACAAGGAACTTCCGTTAGACTATTGAGGTCATGTCAGAAGCTCAATTTGAAGGGACTCCCTCTAGCCAAAAATAGGGACATGAAGCATCAGAAAGAATTATGATGGCAGTTTATTAGAACATACCTAGTATGTTAAAGCGTATGAATTCATAATAATTTCTAAGTAAAGCCCTTACTAGTTCACCGATGAAGGTTGCTAGGGCACCAGCTGGTGAATGAAAGGAAAGATTCAAGCAGGCACTCTGTTTTCCTGGTAATCAGGTTTTTTTGATTTTGTTGTTGTTGTTGCTGTTTTGAGGGCAAGTTATTCCTTATGGAAGAACTGTGTCTGTAAATGCAGAGGTGGTGAAGGAATTGCAGTGTCACCCCAATGAGGACCTGAGCCAGCGCTCACCAGTAGCACTGAAAACCGTGAGAGGGAGCTTGCAGGGGACTTGAAGATGGATGGCTCTGCCTGGTAACACCTGCACCTGCCGATCAATCACAGCACCACAAGGAAGGAGACCTGGACATTTCACGCCTCCTGACGTGGTGAAATGTGAAGGCCACAGCTCCAGCCGCGAAGCATTCTTGCACACACACACAGATCCCATCTGCGCCGGATCCAGTCTTTAGACCTTAGTCCGGCTTGCAGGGAGTACCAGGGAAGGGAGAAACGGATGGGGCTCACCGTGGAAATAAACAGCCAGAACTAGAATGTGAAACATCCCACACGGCCTAGACCAGATGTCTTCCACAGAAGCGCAACAGAGAGGCAAGAAGGAGGGAGGAGGGAATGAGAGATTTTAAATGAGCAAGAGAGTGGGCTCTCAAATGCATTGTGTCTGTGTCGTTTGGGGCATGATGAGAACAAAGTGACAGGAGGAAGACACATGATTGGGAGACACGCAGGATCACATTGAGGAATGGTGGTTAATTGTTTAGCTGTAACTCTAGGCTTGTGATTATGTGTCTAAGTGGTTCTCTCTGAGAGAAGCTATTTATGGTTGAAATGTGATGCCTAGGACTTGCTCTAGAATAGCCTAGCAACGTGTGGGTGGAGCAGGGGTCGGTAATAAATGGCATTGGCCACATAGTGGTAATTTGGACCCTGAGTGATGGATACAGCGGGGGTCTTTCTGTTGTGCTTTTTTACTTCGGGGAATTCTTGAAAAGTCTTGTTTGAAAATGGTTTTACACATCACGCCACACGTAGGCGTACACACAGTCCGAATCACACACACGTGCACACCAAGGCGGAAAGCCTGACCTGGGTGAGCTTGTGTAGGAGGAGGGAGGCGTCACAGCAGTCACAGGTGTGGGAAACTGGAGGCGACACGGGGACAGTTTGACCGTCTTGAAGATCCTGCCTTGTTTCTTATGGTTGTGCGGAACCTGTATAATTTTCCTTATTTTAGCTCCTAAGAAACTCTTCACACTATTCTGTTTTCTGTTAAATTGAAGAATTCCCTGGTTAATGGCTATTAGGTGAATGTGGATTGTTTTTGTTCGAATCCATTTCAAAGCAATGAAAGTCTCCTTCAAAGCCTAACTTACGAGAGGTTAAAGTGTTTGCTCAAGGCTGGTGGTCGGAGGTCCTTGTAAATGCTCAAGCGTTAGTGATAGCAGAGGCCAGAACAGCCCCGTGGGAAGCCTCCAGGGAAGCGAAGGATACGGAACTTGAGCGTGGCGTTTGCCTCTTCCCAGTCCCTGCCGTGGGCAGCAGTCCTGTGCTAGGTCTGTGGAGTCCCAGAGGGGTTGGGGGGTCCTGATCTCTAGAGGCTTATACCCCAGCAAAGTGGTTCTGCAGCTCCACCTCACCTGGAAGGCATCTCGGGAGCCTGTGAAAGGTGAAGATTCCGGGGCTTCCACCCATTCTGCTAGGAAAGGCCAGCATCCCCCAGCCCATCTCCCCATGTGGCACACACTGAGCTGGGCAAGAAAGGACAAGGACACAGGCACAGGAAACCCAGTCCCTGCCCAGGGAGCACTCAGCCCGACAGGGCATCTTGGAGGCACGTAGACGCTTCTGTCTGGACGCCACTCCGGGTGGATGCTCTCCTCCGTGTTCCAGCAGCAGAGTCACTTTGGGAAATCCTAGTCAGTGCTGTCAAAAACCCAACATGAATGCCCTTTACTGTCCTGTTGAGAAAATGAGCAGCTCTGTCCCCTCTCTGGCTGGATGTTCGGTGGTGGGCCTGGCAGCCACAGCCTCTGCGTCCTCAGCGTTCCCCTCATTTGTCCAGTTTGGTCATTTGCAGTTAACAGTAGTGGGAAGTGGGTGGCTGCATGTTGGCAGACTCAGGGATGAGAAGTCGTCTTCTGGGGAGCAGCTCCTGGGGCTGCTTCTCAGGTCCTGGGCACCTCGCAGGCTGCTTCAGCCTTCACAAAGCAATGCCCTGGAACGGAGGACCCCAGGCCTGGGTCTCAGAGGTCCCGAGACCTTCAGAGTTTATCCAGGTGGACTCTTCCTTTTCCAGTTGAGGAAACTGAGGTTCATTTACACCTAAGCTGTCTTTTTTGAAGAGTTTTCAGATGAGCGCTCACAGTGAGACAGGCTTTAACATACTATAGGCTTCACCATTCTCTTAACCACCTGTTTTGGGGACAGAGCTCTGTGATATGATGATACGCACTTAAACAATGTCATCTCTAATTCTTACCATAATTTGTACCAGAAAGTATGTGCTCGCGTACTGGAGTTCATGATTGCCATCTTACAGATGAGCAGTTGGAAGCTGAGACAGGGACTTCAGTTTGCCCTGCACCATGTGGGGTGGGAGTTATGGTCCAGGCCTGAGTTCAGTGCCTCTCCTCTTTCCCCAAGAACAGAACAGAGGGCACGGCTGTGTACCTGTGTCTCAGTTGTGCACTGCAGGGATGCTAGAGCAGGATGCCTTACCCTGGCCTCAGGTGTCCCTGTGGGGAAGCAAGCATCCAAGCCAGCACCCTGACAGGTTGCAGGGGGAATACAGCCCCAGAACACAGGACAGAGCGCTGTGGAGGGAGCCTGCAGCAGCCCAGAAAGTCTCAGTGAAGAGGGACAGGACTCACCAGAAAGGATGGGGCCTTGGGTGGTGAAGGCAGAAGAGGGCGCTTCCCAGGCCAGGAGAGCAGGAAGGAGGCCCAGGAGAGAGTGGGCGAGAATGCCCAGGAGTGGAAACTGGAGGGGAGCGGCCTGGCGGGCACCTCGCATGCATGTCCCAGGAGCAGGCTGCAGGCCGCACAACTCATGCGCACAGAGGTGAGCTCGTGTGTGTGTGTGTCTGTGTCTGTGTCTGTGTCTGATGCAGGCCTGGCAGCCTCGGTCTAAGGACATGCCCATCTGCAGGCCTCACCCAAGTCATTGCAGGGCTGGGAACAGAATGCGGGTCGCTCACTGAGGGCCGCCACACACTGACTCCTTCTCTGACCTCTGTGCTCTTTTAGCTGAGTTCAGTCTACAGAGAGAGTTGAGGCTTTGTTATTAACTGGAGTGATGTCATTTCTTGCTTCAAAGAAAAAATAATCAGGGCTCGCAGCGGTTCTCTTCCCTTTGAATTTGCCAAGAACATCCTTGACAAAATTAAGAAAGCAGTGAAGTTCATCAGTTTGGACAGGGTAGTGGAAGTGCCTTGAGAGTGGTGCTCACGGACCGCGTGGTGATACAGCATTTTCTAGAAATGCTGAGTCATCAGACATGTAATGTTGAGATTTGGGAAATGGGAGGATGAGCACTCAGGGCGGCTGAGGTTAGCAGCAGAAAGTTAATCCTTCTTGCAACTTAGTGGCAGCTCTGGCCCCCACAGTCGTCTTGAGCTTGTATAATTCATGAAGTTTTGACAGAGAAGCATTAAAAGGAGGTCTTTGATTTCATCCATAAAGGAGACAGGCGTCTGCAGGTGGCGGTACTTGTGATGGGAGCCTGTGAAGTGAGCCGCCTCCCCGATGTGTCTTGGCGGCCCCGGGCCCTGTGATCCTGCGCCGAGTCTCCTGTGGTCTTTTCCAAGCGCCTGCTGGTGACCTTGCATCTCTCCTCAGACCCTTGCTAAAATATGTAACTCAAGGTTGTTTTTTGTGTTTGATTCTTAACTAGTTTTTGCTGGTGTGCATTTTTCCTGATTAAGGATCCTTGCCTTCCTGCAGGGCCAGCAGCAGCAAAGGATGAGAAAGAGCAGGTTGGGGGAGGGGGCTGCCTCATTCACTCTGCAGACTCTCAGCCGCCCACCAGAAAGGCTGGCTAGGCCATTCCTCATCTGTGAGCCCTAGGAGTTCCCAGCTCCTCAGTGCATGTTGATTTTTCGTTAATAAATTGAATATTGAAACCAGTGACCTGGTATATAGAAGGACCGAGGAACACAGCCGTGGGAAACGGCTTTCAGAATTGAAGATGGAGGCCGTCTGTCATCACTGATCACATCGTTGATGATCGATGCGGTCATTGCTGTAATGGTTAATTTATGTGTCAACTTGGCTGAACCACCATCGCCAGATACTTGGTCAAACATTGTTCTGGATGTTTCTCTGAAGGTGTTTTTTTGGATGAGGTTGTTACAGAAACAACAGGGGTGTTCGGTCCGTGTCCCACTGCTCACTGCGCAGAAAGCCGATCACTGAGACAACAATTATCGCCAAGGAAGAAGGCGGGAAATCAGTCTCAAATCCGTCTCCCTGACTGACTAAAATATAGCAGAGACAAAACCTGATGATGTATGGGAAGGCAGGGAGGGGTAAGGAAGCAGTCAAGATGAATGAGAGGCTTGGCGTCTAGCTGTCTGGATGCTGTGACCTGGGGAGGTTCAGTTCTCTGATACTTTTTGAGAAGGCTACAAGTCTTTTCCTGAGGAAGGAACTCAGATAAAACAAACAAGTTGCAAGCTTTAAGATCAGAAGGGTCAGTTTCTAAGTTTGTCAAAAAGAAAAACTATCTGTGGGACTATTGGGTGGGTTTCAAGGTTAACATTTAAGTCAGGGGACTTTGCATAAGGTGACGGGTGACCCTCCATAATGTGTGTGGGTCTCATCCCATCCGTTGAAGGCCTTAATAGACAAAGACTGACCTCTCCCAAGCAAGAGGGAATTCTGCTGGCTTTTGGACCCCATCAGATTTTGTTCTCATTAAGCCTCTGCAATCGCATGAGCCAAGTCCTTAAGCTCAGTGGCCCCTGTGTATTTATATACACCTATGTGCACGTATGTCCCGTCAGTTCTGTTTCTCTGGAGAACTCTGTCTGATACATAAGCCAAGAATAAATATCCATTAGGAATTTTAAAATTTCAGTATATTTGGCCAGGCACAGTGGCTCACACCTGTAGTCCCAGCACTTTGGGAGGCTGAGGTGGGCAGATCACGAGGTCATGACCTCAAGACCAGCCTGACTAATATGGTAAAACCCCGTCTCTACTAAAAATACAAAAATTAGCCAGGTGTGGTGGTGCACACCTGTAGTCCCAGCTATTCGGGAGGCTTAGGCAGCAGAAGTGCTTGAACCCGGGAGGTGGAGGTTGCAGTGAGCCAAGATCTTGCCACTGCACTCCAGCCTGGGAAACAGAGTGAGATTCTGTCTCAGAAACAAAACAAAACAAAAAAATCACTATATTTTGTGTTTTTCTCTTATACTATATGTCTTTAAAAGGCTTATTTCAGTTAGAGCGTGTTCATATATTAGACCAGAATCCCAGGACCCTAGGGGCAGACCCTGTAGGTCATTCCCCTCCCCCAAGCAGCCCCCAAGGCTGCAGAGATGAGAACCCATCCTGTGACTCACTGGATTTGATTGGCTGTGACCTTTGTCATTTAACCTGTTGGAATGTTCTCGGGCATGGACAGACACATGCCAATAAGTATCTGGCAAAAGATAACATGGGTGGCTTTGAGCTAATGGGTGAGTCACTTGGAGTCCGACTGGATAGCAACAGGCTCGCTGATGCTTTAGGATTTGGCCGTGTCATGAAACGCGATGCACAGCTCCTACTACACCCCATGTGCTAACCGTGGAGGTGCTGGCGTGAATTTTAAAGTGGCTATGGTTGTGTAACACAGTGGTCTGGTAATGAATATTTCAAAGGAAATCATAGCAAAGATTTTGCTTGTGCAGCTGAAGTTGGTGCATTTGAATCTTAGCAGAGAACGAGAAACAATTTCTGTCATTTGAATGGCCTCAAAAGCACGTCTACATAAATATGTATATGTGGGGGAAGTCTCCTGAGTCCAGCGGGCCATTTGTTTTTATTTCATGCCAAAAAATTATAAGGAAAATCGAACAGTGCAATTAAAGGTGAAATATTGTTCCTTTTATCACGGCTTCTCCATTATACAAAGTAGAAGGAAAATTGTTTCTTAGCCTTTGTTCCTCCATTTAAAAAAGTGTATATCATATATAAGTAATTTGCATTTAGTTAATCTTAGTCATTTTATAAATAAAACTAAATCCACTGCAGAACCTGGAGCACAGTGTTAGGAGAAGTCATGTGTTGAGGCACCAGGATTTACCCACTGTCTCCCAGCTGGGAACTGAAGGAGAAGCACAGCCCCACCCTGTCTCCTTTGAGCTTCTCTCAGACACCAGGGGCCTGGCCCTGAGGAAACTCACAACAGTTTTTTCTTTTGTTTTTGAGACTGTGTCTAGCTCTGTTGCCCAGACTAAAGTGTGATGGCATGAGCTCGGCTCACTGCAACCTCTGCCTCCTGGGTTCAAGCGATTCTCCTGTCTCAGCCTCCCGAGTAGCTGGGATTACAGGCACTCACCACCACACCTGGCTAATTTTTGTATTTTTAGTCATGTTGGCCAGGGTGGTCTCGAACTCCTGGCCTCAAGCAATCCACCCGCCTCAGCCTCCTAAAATGCTGGAATTACAGGCGTGAGCCACCGCGCCCGGCCCTCATGACAGCTCTTAAGGGAACAATCCTGCAGGAAGACCCTTGAGAGGAAGGTTATGGGCTATCAGGAGTTGGCCAAGGCCTCTGTGCCTTTCCCCAGGAGGAGATGCTGGACGGGTTCCGTCTGAATGACAGGTGAGGGGACAGAACCAGAACCCTTTCCCAGGGCTGCGCTGGAGGTTTTTTGAAACCACCCAAGAGCTCTCTGCTGTTTTCCATCTGCAGAGAGAGGTGCAGTGTGCTGACCCTCGGAGCCCTTCCAGCCCTGGTGTTTTACACGGGCCCAAACAGTGAGGGCCTCAAGCGCCAGAGAACCAAGGTGGTGGGCTGCAGGCGTGAGAGTGTGTAGGTGTTGGCAGACAGCTGAGATTGCAGGTCAAGGGCAGTGTTTAGGATGAAAACTCAAGGCGGCTGAAACCCAACTGGACGGCTTCCAGGCCCCAGCTTGGTCCATCCCTGCAGCTGCAGGCTGGTCCTGGCTTGTTCTTAGTACTTCACACAGTGCCATACAGGGGTGAGGCCTCAGGGCACAGGATTGAGGCCTGGGGAGCAGGAATGAGGCCTTAGGGTACAGCGGTAAGGCCTCGGGTATAGGGGTAAGGCCTTAGAGCACAGGAATCATGCTGTGGGGTGCAGGGGCCAGGCATGGGGAGCAGGGATGAAGCCCTGGGATGCAGAGGTGATGCCTTGGGGAACAGGGGTGTTATGGTTTAGCTCGGTTCCCACTCAGATCGTGTCTTGAATTCCCACGTGTTGCGGGAGGGACCTGGTGGGAGGTAGGAGAATCATGGACACAAGGCTTTCCCGTGCTGTTCTCATGACAGCGAATATGCCTCTTGTGATCTGATGGTCTTAGAAGGAAGCATTCCCCTGCACAGGCTCTCTCACTGTTTTGCCTGCCACTGTCTAAGATGTGACTTGCCCCTCCTTGCCCTCTGCCATGATTGTGAGGCCTCCCCAGCCATGTGGAACTGTCAGTCCAGCTAAACCTCCTCTTTATAAACTGCCCAGCCTCAGGTACGTCCTTATCAGCCGAGTGAAAACAGACTAATACAAGGGGTGAGGTGTGCCCTTCCGCCCCTTCCCGCAGTAGGCTGCCTTCTTCAAGGCAGAGCCCTCCCTCCCAGTGGCGGGCTTCAGAGTGATCGCGTGCTCTCTGGTGAGAGAGTCAGAGCCTTGGCTAAATGAGCTTTGGGCTTCTGTAAGACAGTCTGTGAGCTTGCGGGGATCTGCTTGAAAGAACCGTATTTCTCCTCCACTGCAAGTGTGGGAACGTACCGGTTTGCGTGGCGCCCACGGGAAGGCTTGGGCCCTGTGGTTCAGTGTGGTCCCAGCAGACTCATCGTCAAGCCGTCAATCAAAGCTGCTGTTTTCTTAGTCAGGGATTAATAGAGGGGAATATTGAAATAATCTGAAATAAAAATTGCCAGAGTGTCTACTGTATTAATCAGAACCATATTCATCACTCGTCAGAATCCTAAAAGAAATATTCCTGACTCGTTCGTTAAATGACACCTGAGTGTTTCCTGTGCAGACTGGCAGCGTGGGGAGGACTGGAGGTGTCCCCCCAGCCACAGAGGGGAAGCGGGGACATTCTTGGGGGTTGCTTCACTAGGACTGCAGGATGCTGGGCCAGCTTCTAGAGCCTGTCACTGCCGTCGCAGGGCTGGGGACATCCTTCCAGCTTCTGCATCTCCCCAGACCTGTGGGCGTTTCCCGGTGCAGTGCCCAGCTGCCGCAGCCTTGCCTGTAGGACCCGCAGCCAAGGCCCCAGGAGGAGAGGAGCGGTTTACCCAGCGTCCTCCATCCTTGGGCCGATGTTCCTGGTTTCCAGAGCCAGGGGTTTCAGGGTTTGATTGTGTTTTGGGGTTCTTCTCAAGTGCCAGGGCTGTAGCAGACCCACACCAGCAGGAACCGGCCCAGCACTGGGGGCCCTCGTGGAGGAGTCACAGGACAGAGTGGGAGGACCGAGTTAGATGCCTTGAGGGGAACTGGGGGCTTCATTTTCCTTGATGGAAGCATTTTAGCTGATGGCAGTGACGGGGACGGGGAGCCTCCGGCCGTTAGGATCCGCTTACTGACACGTTGGTCACTACAGCGTACCCATTGCACATGGAAGACAGCTGACCCTGCTCCAGTGAGGCCCAGAACGTGCCTGGTAATCTGCAGTTGGCTGGGTAGCTGAGCAGCCCACCCCTGATCCAGAATATTCCACACATCTGACGGTATTTCCTCATCAGGTCTTTTTGGTTTTCTGCTGGGAGGAGAAAGGAGAGCTTATAGTTTCACAGGTGAGCAGCTCAAGACCTTTGTTTCAGCGTAGAGGGAGGAAACCGTTTCCCTTCTCCCCGGACCCTGGGAGAACGGCGGATCTGGATTTGCAGGACAGCCCTGGTGACGTGGTGGTGGGCAATGCCGGAAGTGGCCTCCTCAAGTGAGTCAGCCGGCGCTCCCCCAACAACCCCGGGGCTTCTCCAAGCCACAGTCTCCTTCTGCTTGACCCACCCCAGGCGTGTGCCCCCCACTGAAGGGATGGAGCCCCTGGTCCTGAGTGGGCTCAGGCCAAGGCTGGCGCACAGGACTGGCCCGTGGCCACTGCTCAGGCCTTCCTGTTTACCGACAGAGTGCTGGGTGATATTTATTGTCTGGATTAAGCCTCATTAAAGCAGAAGCCCATTTTCCATAGATGATATGAATTTATTTATTAAATTACTGTTTTAATGTGATTTACCAAGTCATCCAAGACAAATAATCCACTTAAGTGACGCCGTGAAGCTCTGTTCTCCCCCAGTGCTGTGTTTTTGCAACTGCGGCCTCTCCTAGGCCTGGCTTCTTGCTTGGAGCCATCTTGTGAGCTGTGGGATTTACAGCCCAGCCTTATTAATTCTGAGAAGGAGTGGGTAGGAGGGCTGGCCTGAGGCTGACCTTTGTACTCCCTGGTTAAATAAAAGGCTATTAAGCAAATTCAGAGTGTAAACAGGATTCCTTGGAGAACCCATCTTTCTGGAACATCCCTGAGTACTCCAGAAGACCTTTCCCTCTCAGTATTTGCAATGCTAATTACCAATCGTGCATTCCTTAGGGCTGGTTCCCTCAGGGCCTCAAAGACCTGAAGGTTTTTGCTTGTTCAAGTCACCTAAGGTATTTAAAACGAAAGAGGCACATTTCTTTTTTCTTTTTTTTTGAGACAGAGTTTCACTCTTGTTGCCCAGGCTGGAGTGCAGTGGTGAGATCTCTGTAAGGTTTATTCTCTGTGAGGTCTATTGCCGAGTTTAAAATGAAGAAACTGAGGCCAGCACAAAAAGATTAAATGCCAATTTATTCAGCTCCCAGGCGAGGTTCCGTAGTCCCGGGAAGAGAGGCCAGGGAAGTCGCACCTGACGCCTCTCAGGCGTGGGGTTATATAGGGAGGGAAGGCGCTCTGATTGGCTGTGGAGAAACAGGACGTGGACGTGGCAAGCTGCTATAGGTAGATAGGTGGGATTTCCGGTGATTGGGCTGGACGGGGCAATACGCTATTGGGCAGGTATTGGCGGGGCTTCTTTTAAATTTTGTAGGGGTTTTCCAAGGGTGGGCTAGGTGCCGGGTGCAGAGTTTAGTGTGGAGTGCAGACCCTGGTGCCGAGTGCAGAGGGGATTTCCGACGGCGGGCTAGGTGCCGGGTGCAGAAGTGGGCGTGTCCGAGCTCCTGGAGAGGCAACCGGCCTTATAATCTCCACTCACTGCAACCTCTGCCTCCTGGGTTCAAGCGGTTCTCCTGCCTCAGCCTCCCAAGTAGCTGGGATTACAGGCATGTGCTCCCACGCCCGGCTAATTTTGTGTTTTCAGTAGAGACGGAGGTTTCTCCATGCTGGCCAAGCTGGTCTCAAACTCCCGACCTCAGGTGATCCGCCCGCCTCTGCCTCCCAAAGTGCTGGGAGTACAGGCGTGAGCCACCGTGCCACCTGGCCGAGACACATTTCTTTAGGAACATTCTCAGTGCCAAGCTGCCGTGCATGCAGCCTGGGGGAACTGACGGGCTCCTGGTAACCCGAGTTCGTGGATTTGGGGTGTGTGTGTAATTTCCTTCAGTCTCCTTTCCTCCTCTTAGGCTTGGAGCTGGGATTATAATGAAGAAGGAGTCACCGAGGGAAAGCTGACACAGGGGACACAGGGCCTTGAATGGGACAGTGTGGCACACGCTGCAGAGATATGGCTAGGGCTCCTGGGAAGAAAGGGTGGAGACAGCCCACTGCTTGGGAGAAAGGGGGAAGATCTTGAAGAATGAATGGGTTTCTCTAGGAGAACAAAGGAGCAGCATTCCCTCTCTCTGGGGGTAGCAGAGTTCCTGAGACAGCCAAGGCTGGAGAGGGCTGGGATAGCAGATGTGGGGTGGGTAGGGGTGGATGTCTGGTCTGCTCTGTTAAGGAGTTTCTACTTTACCCCGAAGGCAATGGGTATTTGAAAGTAAAATGGTGGCAGGATAGGAGCTGCTGAATTAGAAAGGGCATCCTAGTTACAGCGTGAGAGGGGCTCAGTGGAATTTCACTCAGTTTAAATATGTATCACCTGCCGGGCGCGGTGGCTCACGCCGGTAATCCCAGCACTTTGGGAGGCCAAGGCGGGTGGATCACGAGGTCAAGAGATCGAGACCATCCTAGTCAACATGGTGAAACCCCGTCTCTACTAAAAATACAAAACATTAGCTGGGCATGGTGGCGCGTGCCTGTAATCCCAGCTACTCAGGAGGCTGAGGCAGGAGAATTGCCTGAACCCAGGA
>NW_016107644.1:278039-330053 GCF_001604975.1 Cebus imitator
AAAAAAAAAAAAAAAAAACCCTCTATTAACATAGCTAGATTTTTCTTCCAGGCCCTCCCAATCCTAAAGAGATTAAGAGTCTAGCCCCCTTTAAAGATTCAATAGGTGGCTTATGCCTGTAATCTCAGCACTTTGGGAGGTTGAGGTGGGCAGATCATGAGGTCAGGCATTTGAGAGCAGCCTGAACAACATGGTGAAACCCCGTGTCTACTAAAAATACAAAAGTTAGCCAGGTGTGGTGGCGCAGGCCTGTAATCCCAGTTACCGAGGAAGCTGAGGCAGGAGAATCCCTTGAACCTGGGAGGCGGAGATTGCAGTGAGCCTAGATTGCACCATTGCACTCCAGCCTGGGGCAACAGAGTGAGACTCCATCTCCACAACAACCAAAAAGAAGATTCAATAGGAAACGTTTCTCTGTACCGTCTCTAAGAGCAGCCACTATGAGACTGCAGAAGAACCATGGTCTCTACAGTCTTTTATCTTAACTTGAACATTTCCTTTCTGTGATCCCAGGTCTTTAGACAAAGTCAACCAGTTGTCAACCAGAACATGTATAAATTTACCTGTAGCCTGGGAACCGCTCCCACCGCCCGCCCCCGCCGCTGCCTTTCTGGAACCAACCAAAGCGTTTCTTGAATGTATTTGATTGATGTCTTGTGCCTCCCTAAAATGTATAAAATCAAGTGGCACCTTGGACACATGTTCTCAGGACCTCCTGAGGGCTGTGCCACAGGCCATGGTCACTCATACTTGGCTCAGAATAAATCTCTTCAAATAGTTTATAGAGTTTCACTCTTTTTGTCAACAATATCATGAAAAAACTAGCACATCAAGCCTATACTACAAAGCCACAGTGGTCGTATGCTTAAGATTCTTAAAGAAATGACTGGATTTAAGAAATAGTAATAGGACCGAGCCTTCCCTTTCTGGTGGTGTGGCGAACGTGGCGTCCAAAAGGCCCTCCCGTTTTTGGTGTGAATACAACAAGTAATGCTGGTGTGTTTTTGAAAAACATAACCACAAAGGTGAGACTATTAGAGACCAGAAATCTCGAGAAAATACAAATCTAGAGAGATAGGGGAGCAGCATCAAAGCTGGTCTTTACCCAGGGGTATCTGCCAGTTGATTTTAATGAGCCACTGATAGGACTCAAAACCCGGGGACTGTCAGACTGAGCAGGTGCTTGTGTTTGCCTTTCTTAGCCTTGGCCATGGAGGTTAAAGGAGGAGGAAAGACCTCTCCTCCTCCTCACAGTTTCCAAGTACAATCCTACGTTCATATGGGTTGGGAGACCCACTTTATTTGACCTAAAACATTGCAAGCTAAAAATTTGCTTTAACATAGTCTGGGGTAACAGTGCCCTCAGGCTCCAGAGAAGCAAATATAGTCCCCACCCCACTTCAAAGAAAAGCCTCAAAGAATTCCAATAGATGCACATTCTAAGGAGCATAATGACGGGAGAAGCCACTGAAGTACAAGGAAGCGAGCCACCACGGACAAGAACCAGCAGTGAAAACGGACTGCAGAAAGAGATCTGCAAAGATTTTAGAATGATCTGAGATACACTATAAAAATAAGCTTAATACATTTAAAATAATAGAAAGGTATTGAAGGAAAGAAGGGGTAGCTGTCAATACAAGGCAGCTCTGAAGAAGTAACCAAGGTTCAAATGTAATAGGTAAGTGAAACAAATTGTGACACAGTTGAAGAGATGATTAATGAACTAGAAGAGACATTTGAGGAAAGTGCTTCTCCCAGACAGACAAAGAGATGGAAGACATTAAAAAGAAAAAGAGACGCTAAAGGAAATGGAGAATAAATGAAAAGACCCCAACTCTATCCAATCAGAGTTCTGAGAAAGAGAATGGGTACAAATGGATGTTTGAAAGGAGATAATGGATGACTGTTTCCAAAATTGTTGAAAACAACTTGTTCTCCAGATTCAGAAAGACCAATATCTCTAGAACAATAAATATCACAAAGAAACTGCAAAATGTCCCAAAGTATTCAAAAGCAGCCGGAGAGAAAAGTTAGATTGCTTGTGGAGGAATGACAAACAGATTGATAGCATTGAATAGTGGAGGCTAGAAGATGATGCAGTGTCATCTTTTGAAATAATAGCCAACTTAGAATTATATATCCAGCAAACTGTCTTTCAAGAATGAGAATAAAGACATTTTTAGACAAATGAAATCTGAGAGGGTTTACAACCCAAAGACCCTCCAATTAAAGGAGCTTCTAAAGGTTGAATTTCAAGAAGGATAATAATTTCAGAAGAAAGGTCTAGGTGCAAGAAGAAATAATGAGGAAAATGATAAAGTCATGAATAACTCTAAACTGTTGGGGGGAAATAGGGGAGTGACAGCGGGGGGAGGGGAGTTGGGGAGAGAGAGCATGGGGAGAAGTGCTAGATGTGGGTGATGGGGAGGAAGGCAGCAGATCACACTGCCACGTGTGTGCCTATGCAGCAGTCTTGCATGTTCTTCACATGTACCCCAAAACCTAAAATGCAATAAAATTAAAAAAAAAAAAGAAGAACAAGAAGAAGATCTTAATTTATGATTTTTCAAAGGTCACAATAGAACTGAAATTCTGGAAAACATGAGTACATAGCTAGGGAAGATTAGGTCAGTGTACGGTGCTGGTATGACTAGAATTAAAATATTCTTAATTTTTTATATTGTTTGGGAGGAGAATAAAGATAACTCATTTTAGACCATTAAGTTAAATATACATGTTAAAATTTATAGAGGGCCCATTAAAATAATAGAAACAATTCAGTAACTTCCAGATTAATTGGGGTTAGGGCATTAGAATGTAGAGGGAAGCAGATTAGTCCGCATGTGGGCCAGAAAGAAAAATGATAGAAAAAGCCTAAAACCCAGTGCCGTGCTAGCTAGAAGAGAAACACAAGGAAGTAAAGAACGGGGGAAACCCAATAACTACCAACAAACAGAAATTAAGATTTTCAGGACACTATTTTCAATATCATCAAAAATATGAACTTGTTAGGGGAAATCTAAAAGCAGATATAACAGACCTGCACTGAGAAAACCATGAAACACAGGTGAAGAGCAAATTGTTACCTATTCTCCTCCCAAACAATATAAAAAATTAAGAATATTTTAATTCTAGTCATACCAGCACCATACCCTGACCTAATCTTTCCTAGCTATGTACTCAGGTTTTCCAGAATTTCAGTTCTATTGTGACTTTTTAAACACTGTAAATAGAGATCTTCTTCTTGTTCTTTTTTCCCTCTGGCTACTCTTCCTGGACTTCTTCTTCTTCTTTTATACATCAGTCTTTGTTTAGAGTTATTCATATCATCATCATGAGTCAGAAGACTAATTAAGTGAAGAGCTATACATGGTCATGGGTCAGACATACCAGCAAACTTTCCTGTACAAATTGACAAAACAGGTTCTAAAAATGTATGCGGAAATGCAGGAGACTTAGAATGGCCAAAACGGCCTTGAGAAAGAGGACAGCATAAGTGACCAGCACTAGGCGAAGGTTCCTCTTTTCAACAAATTGCTGGAACAGCATAGCCATGTGCATACAAATGAACTTCCATACTCTTCACCATGTACAAAAATTAAAATGGATTACAGAGCTAAAGTAAAACTTAAAACTTATAAACCTTCTAGAAGAAAACCTTTGTGTCCTTGAGTTAGGCAGTGACATTTTTAGATAAGACACCAGCAGCATGATCTGTCAAAGAACAAAGCACTAGGTTGAACCTCATCAAAATTTAAAACCCACGGACTTCAAAAGTTACTGTGAAGAGGATGAAAAGAGAAGGCACAGAGAGAGAACATTTGCAAAGCATGTATTTCATAAAAGCTTTACATCAAAGCCAGCAGCAGCTTTTTCAAACGGTAAACATACTCCTACCATATGATCCAGCTGTTCGCCTCCTAAGTATTTATCCAAGCAAAATGAAAGCATATGTCCATTCAAAGATGGGTACACACATGTTCATGGCATTTCTCTGTGTAGTCGTCCCAAACTAGAAACAATTCAGTCCATCAACAGATGAATGGATGAATGAGGTGTGGTATATCCATGCATTGGATGCCGCCCAGTGTTTATAGAAATGAGGTATTGGTACATGCAATGTGGTGGATGAACCTAAGGTAATCACCCTGCGTGGAGAGGCGAGACCAAAACCAAATGGATGTGTCATATGACTCCCTTTATTTAAAAGTATTGGAAATGTAAGCTGATGTGTAGTGACACAAGTAAGTCAGTGGTTGTCTGGGACTGGGAGGGCTCAAAGGGAGGATTTAGAAATGGGCACAAAGAAACCTTTGGAGCAGTAGGCGTGTCCACTACCTTGGTTGTGATGTGTTTTCCTAGGTGTACGCATATATCAAAACTTATCAAATTATAAACTTGAAATATATAAAGTTTATTATATGACAGTTATACCTCAAAAGAGCTGTTTAAAAGATATTACCTAGCGGAAACTGATACGTAGTTGTAGCCACATTAAGATTCCTGCCTTCCCACTAGAGACTCCAGAGCAAAAGTCCGGCTTGCGGTAAGAGATGGTACATATTTATATTGCTCCGTACACCAGAAGAGAAAACAATTTTGAATTTATGTGCTCCTGATAACGTAGCTCCCAAACACAGAAAACAAGGATGGGCAGAACCATAAGGAGAAATATGTGAACTCACTATCATAATGGGAGTTTTGAAACATACCTATCAGTTGTTGATAGATTATAAGCAGTTGAGAAAAACAGTGAGGGTCTATATATAGGAAACGTGGAGAACACTGTTGACTCACTTTATTTAGTGGACATGGTCAGGGCACACTACCCAGCAGCTCTAGAATACATACTCTCTTTGTGTTTGCTGATCTGCCCACAGCTCGCTGGTCATTCCTGTGGGTCGTTCTGCCCTTGGTGTTTATTTCTGGCCTGAGTCACTGGCCACCGTGTGGGCTTGTGTGTCCAGGTGCCTCCCTCACGTCTCCACCTGGATCCCCGTGACTTAGACTTGGCAGTTCCAAAGAACAGCCCACTGTCTCCTGCGGCCTTTCACACGCACCTTTCCCTGTCATAGGAATTGGCATCTTCACCCTTGCAGCTGTCGAGGCCAGAAGTGTCGGAGTGGCCCTTGGTTCCTTTCTCTCCTACCCCAGATCTCATACATGTTGGTGTATTTTTTTCTGCACGACCTTCAAAATACGTCTCGAATTTGTCTCCCCACAAGCTCCCCTGCCCCCTCTTGAATTTGTGACTACCATGGTGCCCTAACCTGCCTCCTGGCCCTGCTGGTTCTACCCCCCCACCCTGCCATGTGCCGCCCATTCTCAGCATGGCCTTTGGAGGGATGCTCTGAAGACTGTGTATTTCCCTGCCCAGAGCTCTGAGGATCTGGACCCCACACGCACCTGCAGTCGCCCATCTCCGCTCACCTTGCTCTGCGGTAGCTGTGCCGTCTCCTAGCTGTTTCTGGAATGTGCCAAGCAGCTTCTAACCACAGGATCTCTGTGGTTCCTGTTGCTTTTACCTGGAATGTTTCTCTGCCATGTGTCTAAATGCCTTTTCTGGCCTGGCGTGGTGGTTCACTGCCAGTACTTTGGGAGGCCGAGGCAGGTGGATCACCTGAGTTCAGGCGTTCGAGACCAGCCTGGCCAACATGGTGAAACCCTGTTGCTACTAAAAATACAAAAATTACTCTGGCCTGGTGGCGGGCACCTGTAGTTCCAGCTACTCAGGAGGCTGAGACAGGAACATTGCTTGAACCCGGGAGGCGGAGGAGGTTGCAGTGAGTGGAGATCGTGCCACTGCACTCCAGCCTGGGCGACAGAGCGAGACTCCATCTCAAAAAAGAAAATAATAAGCACCTTTCTCTCTCTGGATGTTTGCTCAGCCGTCACCTTAGGTGACTGACGGTTGTACTGAGGTGGCATCCGCCTGTTCACACACAAACGCCCTGCTCTTCCTGGTCCAGCCTTGGCCTTGTTTTCTCCATAGCACGTCATCTCACGCACCGTACATTTTATTTGTTTACTTAATAAACCATTGACAGTAGTCCTATAGACGTTGCATGGGCGGTGGCACCCCAAGAGCCGGAGTTTTGGGGTCTTTGCAGTCTTCGCAGTTGGCAGCATGTGCTTGAAGGAACAGCACTGCCAGGGTGTGCAAGCCCCGAGCCTCCGTGTGGGAGAGCCTCTGGGGGCTGACCGTGGGCAGGGTTTCCAGGATGAGTAGGGGTGGCTAAAGAAGGGGCAACGAGAGCGGCACGTCTGATGGCAGTGAGGAGAGACGTGGCGGTGACTTGAGGAGTGTGAGCCGCGTCCTTCCGCGCCTGTGGCTTCCCATCAGCTCCCCTTCCCCGTTCATTTCCCAGGGAGACCTGGACTCTGTCTGTGGCCCTGGGCCCAGTGCCTGATCTCTGGCTTGACTGGGCCGGGCCTGGCTCAGTCTCGTGTCGTCGTCTGTGGAGTGGAGAGGGCCTTCCTCCCAGGCCTGTCGTGGGGAGCAGCCTCTGTGCCTGGCGTGGCACCCGGGCACGCTGAATTTGTCTCTTACCCGTTTTGGCTATTGTGTGTGCAGGAGAGGCGAAGGAAGTCTGCTGCGGAGGCTGCCTGAGCTGGATCTGCTGTTCACATGCTGCTCCTCAGGCTGCTGGTACTTAAAGAGAAAATGGTGTTTGTTTTAATGAGATGAGAGTTTCGAAATTAAGGCATTAAGTAAAGTAAGGCAGCACAAGCTTTGAATTTCCCTGAACCCTGACTAGATAAACCCCGACCACCGCAGACAGCCTCACGGCGATGTCACCGGGTCCACACGTGACAGTTTCTCTGTTGGTTCTTTTTCTCTTTCAGTCTGAACCCGAGGGCTTCTCTCATTTCCACTTGTACGTGTGTGCCGCGTTTCTCGTGAGATGGAGGAAGGAGATACTGGAAGAAAGAGATTTCCAAGTAAGTAAATGCCTTTTCAAAGGAACCCAAGTTTGATTTTCTACTAGGAGAGAGGTTTGTTAAATTGGAGTTCACGGGGTCATTTGTGGAAGAGTTTTGAGGAGCACTGCTTTGTGTTTTCCCCGCTGACCTGCTGGTTGAAAGCTCGTCCAGCCGAGGAGACGGGCCTGGCAGTGGTCACGTGGCCATGGCGGTGGAAACACGGCCCACATGATGAGTTATTAGACGCGGCTGGGTGACAAGCTCCCCGCGGAAGCGGCATTGGGCCGGTGTGCCCTTAGCAGCGTGACCCCTGCAGGGTGCAGCGTGTGACCTCTGGTCTCTGGAAGCCTCTTCACAGCACCCGGACTGTGATGCTTTGGGGACAGGCCTGGGTGAGAAATCACATAGCCTGGGTTCCCTTCGGCCAGGCCACTGGGAACTCTGAGACTGAGGGCATACTGTTTAACCTCACTAACCTGGCGACTTAGTGGGAGTGCCCTCCTTGCACCCCACTCATCAGAGGCACGTCCTGTGGGGCTCTGTGCTCCACCTGTGGGACCCCCTGTGGACTTGTCTCCAGTACCTGACCCACCCCACGTGTTTCTCTGAGACGTCGCAAGCGCCATGTGGACTGTCCATCCCTTCATGGGTGATACCCACTGTTCCCAGCCAGAGGTGCTGGCCAGGAAGTCCCTCTGCCCAGCGTTCACTCCACAGAGGGCTCTAGGTGCAGCGAGGAAGACCCCAGCCGTGGGAATCAGACCAGGCTCTGCGCCAGCCGGCCGGGGTCAGCCACGCTCCACCACCCTGCCTTCGCCAGGCACTTGTCTCTCAGATAAAGGGACAGTCCCAAGTCCCCAGGGCAGTGTTCTGTGCAGCTGGCAGCTTGTTGTACCCCAGCTCTGTGCTTGTCAGAGGCTCCGAGCATCTCTGCTCCTTCCAAGAGCCTTGGGAGGAGCCAGGGAGGTATGCCGCCTGCTTCATCTCCACCCTAGGGGAGACCAGACAGGTGAGGGCCCTGCTGAGGCCAGGAGCTGCCAGCGGGCCTGACCCAGCAGATGGAGCCTAACCCGGGTGTTCATGGGTGGACGGGAAAGGATGCTCCTTCGGCTCACTTAGCTCTTGGCCTTTTTGTCAGTGTGGGGCTCAGTGGGGAGCACTGGGGCAGTAATTGGAGTCTCAGTCTCAGGCACACGCCTGCCTTGCCTCTCCCAGCCACGGTCTGTAACTGAGTAGAGTGTGCCTTACCCAGCTGCCCACCTGCCCGGCTGGTGCAAGGCTGCTGGGGGCTCCCGGACCATCTGGCCCACTTGTGACTTTGCACAGGGGAATGTGGAGGCTCTGAGAGGGGCCATGACTTGCTGTGTCACCAAGTGAGATGGAATGAATGGAGCCTAGACTGCTGTCTGCTGGCACTGCCAGCCCTCCCCCACAGCAGGCTCTCCATCCGTGCAGAGAGCAGTGCTGGCTGGCCACTTACCTGTGGGGAGAAGGGCCCAGCCTCTCTGGTGCACAGCAGCCACTCCTCGTGGGACGGGGGCCAGTGTGATTGGTTCCCACCAGCCAGCACACACGCCTGCATGCTGCCTCCCAGGGACCTTGCTCTCCAGATGCAGGCGGCCGGCTGCTGAGAGTCAGTCACCGGGCTGACCACGGAGCTTGCTGTTCCTGCCTTGGCGGTGTCCGTGACTCACTGGCTGGGGAGCTCTGTTCCCTGGAGTCCCTGGACAGACGTTGCTGCCCTCCTGGGTCAGCCATGCCTGGTGGTAAGAGGTGGGGTGGGTCGGGGTGACGTGTGTGCCTGCAGCCACAGGGCACTGTGCACAGGCCTGTGCGAACAGGAGACCATGTCTGATCATCCCCAGAAATTGCCCTGGGCCCCACTCTGGGCAGACTCCGAGCCACACATGTACGAGGAATGGCCCCTGCTCACATTCTGGCTTGGGACAGAGAACAGTCAAGAGATGACTGACTTCAGCAAAAGGCTGTGCCTCCATCGACTCCTCCATTCTCCTATCTGCTCCCAAATGGGAACAGTGCCGCAAGGTGGCTGGAGGCAGGCCAGAGCCACATTGGTCATGGGAGCTCATGGCGGTGTTTCTTCCTGTTGTGATTACCTGCAATGGAGTGTTACACCGGCCCGGGAGCCCCTCAGGGTGAAGGACAGGAGATGGGGACAGCCGTGGATGCCAGGGTGCCTGAGCCGGGTCTGGGGGAGCTGGGTCATGAGAGGGTGGTGTTGGGTTGGCAGTGGGGCCTCCTACCACACTGTCATGTGGTAGCCCCATCCAGGGGTCACCGGCTGGGACAGACTTGGCCCAAGCCACAGAACTCATGGCAGCCTTGACGGATGCAAACGGCACAATGCGCACCTTCCTCACCTGGCCGCAGCTCATCAGGCTTTTCTGTTAGGGATGCAGTGTGTTTGCTGCTGGGCCAAAGGCATTGCCCTGAGTCATTAGAGTGCAGCATGGGCAGCTGATGAGAATGCTTTGCCAGCCTTCTCTGAGCCCTGTCTGCTTGACTTGAGGTTAGGGAGGATAGGTGTCAGGCACAGCTGTATGGCCGGGGTGCGGGGTACGGGGTGCGGGGTGCGGGGTGTGGGGTGCGGGGTGTGGGGTGCGGGGTGTGGGGTGCGGGGTGCGGGGTGTGGGGTGCGGGGTGCGGGGTGTGGGGTGCGGGGTGTGGGGTGCGGGGTACGGGGTGTGGGGTGCGGGGTGCGGGGTGCCGGGTGCGGGGTGTGGGGTGGAGTGCAGACTCTGAGAGCCCATGGCGCTCTTGTGGCTTGAGTGGGGAACCCGGAGGAGGCGCTGGCGGAGGACCTGTGAGGTAGGTTTTCTTCCTTTAGAGGAAGAGGATGTTCTTTGATGCCATAGGGGTTGGGTGGAGAGAATGCTGAGTGCCAGCATGTCTTGTGGGCACTGAACCCAATGGGAAAGGAGGTGAGAACACAGAAATTACAAACCTAGGGGGTCCTGGTGAGCACGGGGAATTTGTGTTTGCAGTTGTGACGTTTTAGGAAGACGATTCTACATCCATGGGAGGCCGCCTGAGCAAGCACAGCCTGGAATGTGAGACCCCAACGGCAGAACGTTGGCAGGAGGGGCATCAAAAGCCCTCATTCCTTGCAGTATTGTGATCCGTGCCTTGGGAAATGATGTGTGGCTTTAAGTCATTTCCATAGGAACAGAATCCTTTTCCGATTCCCAGAAGGAGGGCAGAGACCCTCCTGGTGTTCAGCAACAGAACCAAGCAGTTCAGGGGCCAGGAGGGGCCACGGGTCATGCTTCCCCTTGTTGAATTCCAGAAAACTAGGGCAGGCAGGGAAGGCGAGGGGCTGCCTGTTTCCCAGGTCTCCTTGGCTTTTGAGCCTATCTAGGCGTGGTTTGGTTCCTTCCCATCTGTGAGCCTCCTCCAGGGCCTGCTGGGCAGGGATCGGGGAGCAGGGAGTGGTGAGGTGGGGTGCGGCGCAGCTGGGATTGGGGCTGCACCCTGGGCCTCCTGGCCCCTGTGTGGCGGCACCTGCTGGAGTGAACGTTGGTCCTGTCCTGTGTGCTGGGCCCGGGAGGCGTGTGCTTTTCTGGAGGATTTGCCACCTCCCCTGCCAGAGCTTGCTGGTCCTCAGGAAGGTGGTCGCCCTCACGCACTCGCCCCATGGCATCTGCATTGCTCATGCCTCATGCCACATGGACATGGCTCCACAGCCCTGCCTCTGGACGTTTCCCGGTGCCCCATGGGCTCTGCATGTTGGCATCCAATGGGGCCTCTCCGCTGAGCCCTGCTCCCGCCTCTGCAGCCACTGAGGTTCAAGCCTCAGCACTCCCAGCATGGTCTCTGCCTCCCGTCTGCCACTTTCCAGCTAGACTTTCATGGGGTCTTCAGGGTGAAAGGAGCGCCCTTCTGTGGAAAGTTATGTGTTCCCCCCCAACCCAGGGCCTGCTTGGCACCCTTCACCCCGTCCTTGCCCTCTGCCGGTCCTCTCAGTAAGAGGACACTGAGGCCCAGCTGCAGTGAGGTGAGCAGGGGCCCTGCTTTCCCTTGGGATCTGCTCTCCCCTCCCTTAGGAACCGGCCACCTACCCCTGCTGATTGGGCCAGCAGACCCTCCTCAGGCCCACGTGGCCCAGTAAGCCCTAGAAGGGCCAGCTCCAGCACGTCGTGACCCACAGAAACCTCCTGTGGCCTCAGCTCCCTTGTGTCATGACCCACGCAGAGACCTCCTGTGGCCCCCACTGCTGGGGCACAAGCCCTGAACCAGAACGCGGAGCCACAGCCTGCTTCATTAAATGAAGCAACCGTAGGAGGAAAGTTTAAGTGTATTTACTTGGATTAAAAAATAAGGTGGGGGCTGGAGGCAGAGGCTCTCACCTGTAATCCCAGCACTTTGGGAGGCCGAGGTGAGTGGATCACCTGAGGTTAGGAGTTTGAGACCAGCCTGACCAACATGGTGAAACCCTGTCTTTACTAAAAATACAAAACTTAGCTGGGCATTGGTGGTGAGTGCCTGTAATCCCAGCTGCTTGGGAGGCTGAGGCAAGAGAGTCACTTGAACCCAAGAGGCGGAGGTTGCAGTGAGCCGAGATCACGCCACTGCACTCCAGCCTGGGCGACAGTGCAAGACTTTGTCTCAAATAAAAAAAAGGTGGATTGTGAATCTGAATGGCATTGAAAAGTCATTGGTTTAGGAGTTCTGGATGGAATTTGTACCAACAAAGAATGGGTCTTCTTCCTATTTATGGGATACTTTCAAAAAGTCATCATGCATCCTAGGCCATAAGCATTTCCAGAATAAACATCAGTGACATAAACTTTGTTCACTGAGCATAATCCTTTAAAATCAGATCATAATAAAGTTAAAACGACATAACCAAGCATTTGGATGTTAAAGAACCCTCTCCAAAATAACGTGGGTCAAGATGGAAATGACCCTGCATACAGTTACAGAGGCCATGGAAAAGCACACGGGATGTAGCAGCGCTGGGCTTGCAACCAGATTCAAAGCTGCATTGCTCTTATTATTTAACAACATCAAAACAAGTCAACTAAGCCTTTAACCAAGATGCCAAAAATAGAAAAATAAAGGCAACTTATGATAGACAGAATAAAGGAACTAATGAGTAGAAGTAAATGAATGGATGAGAAGACAGAGTTTTATCTAGGATTTCTAAGTACATCTTGGAGGGGCAGTTGGAAATGCCAGTGAAATAGGCAGACCTCCCAAGGAGGACCAAGATAAATGGGTGAGAACACAGTCCTCCTCTATGTTAGGAAAGAGGAATTTACACAACACACACACACACACACACACACAACACACACACACAACACACACAGACTTTTTAAAAATGCTAATATTGCCTTAAGGTAAGCTTTAAAATAAGCTTACCCTGAATAGACTTATAATTTGGGGGTAAATCCAAACATCGCCAACAGCCTTGATTTTAAATAGGACTCTAAGACCATAAAATGACTTCCCAGTGAGTTTTGTTCACAGATTCAAAAAGCCACGTGCTGTGTGGCCTGTCCTGCCGGAGAGAAGGAGCCGCCTCGGTGCTCCGTCTTCCAGAGCTGGCCGCCCTGACACTTGGCTCCCAGCACCCCATCTCAGCTGAATTATCAATGACTTCTGTGCAAGATCTCACACACATCTGTCAGTTTCTCCCTCCACGTATATGGAGTGGCTTAGTCCATTCCTGCTGTTATAACAAAATACCTTAGAATGGGTAATTTATAAACAACAGAAATTTATTTCTTGCTGTTCTGGAGACTGGAAGTTCAAGGTGCCAGCCTCTGGTGTCTGTCAACGATGTCTTGTTACTGCCTCCTCATGTGGTGGAAGGCAAGAGGGCTGGGCGCGCCCATCAGCCTCCTTTACCACGGCACCCATCCCATTCATGAGGCCTGCCTTAATCAATATTATAAAATAAAAAATATCCCGTAAAAATAGCACCAGAATGTAACCGTGCCCCTGGATGCCAGCCTAGAGTTAGCCTCAGAGACCAGGCCAGCACGCCTGTGACTCTATCTGGCATGCACAGTAAAGATATCCTGTCAGAAAACCACAGGCCCTCAATCACATGATATCTTAAGAGATTCAATAGCTTTTCCTGAGTTTAATGAAAAGAAAAAAATATTTGCCCTTAAGTACAACTAAAATAATACTTTATTAACATGCTAAAGAATGTTTCAAATAACACCCACCAATCCCTAGGGCAATGCTAGAGACAGCCACGCTGAAATCAGGACTAGTCTTCTGTTTCTGAACATAATGAACAAATGTTCAGTGAAGTCTCCTTGTCCTCTCCCATACAGTGCATGCATGCACACACAACATGGATATTAACAGAATGCTTTTTTTTGAGATGGAGTTTTACTCTTGTTGCCCAAGTGGAGTGCAGTGGCGCAATCTTGGCTCACCGCAGCCTCCGCCTCCCGGGTTCAAGTAATTCTCCTGCCTCCGACTCCCGAGTAGCTGGGATTACAGGCATGCGCCACCACACCTGGCTAATTTTGTATTTCTAATAGAGACAGGGTTTCTCCATGTTGGTCAGGTTGGTCTCAAACTCCCGACCTCAGGTGATCTGCCTCCCTCGGCTTCCCAGAGTGCTAGGATGACAGGCGTGAGCCCCCGCACCCAGCCCACAAAATGCTTTTTAAGTTTATGGACTCTTCAGAGGAGTAAGCCAGCCCTAGAACTAGTGTTTGCCCTGAAGACGTCTGCCGCTTCCTGCTCTGGGGCCAGCTCCCCAGTGCCAGCAGCCTGGCACAGGGCAGGGAAGAAGGCCTGTGGCTGGAGCAGATGCATGTGAGTCACAGACCCTTTGCCTAAGTCAGGACCCCTGAACCCAAGCAAGTGAGCCAGGACAGACAGACAAAATGGCATTAGTGGGTTCTGAGGCTTAGCTCTGAAGGAACAGGAATAAAAGCAAGTCTCCTCTGAAAATCGCTGGCCCCAGCTCACCCTCTCACTCATTTAGGTCTAGAAATTACGTTACTTCTGTGTACGAAATACCCCGTGCTAACCAGTTAATTGAATATGGCCACAGACCCCCAGGTGTTCTAGCCCAAGAAAATACCAGTTCACAATAGAGTGCCACATTTTTTTGTTGTTATACTTTAAGTTCTGGGGTACCTGTGCAGGTCGTGCAGCATTGTTACATAGGCATACACATGCCATGGTGGTTTGCTGCACCCACCCCCTGTCTAGGGTGACACATTATAAGCATAACATAGAAGCTGCAAATATCCGTATACCAGAAACAATATTAAAAGGCAGGTGACAGAGTTCTTCATTCACAACATAGAGCATGCCCTTAATATACAAAGAACTCACACAAATGACTAATAAAAAGAAAATGTCCTCATAGAAAACGGATGAGGACAATGAGAACAGTCAGAGACCCACATGAGAATTTACATAGCTGTCCAGAAAATGTAAATGTTTCTTTGAGTCTTTAGAAAATGGAAACAAATGCTCTCTCAAATAAGCACTGCTTTTAGCAAGGCACCTCTTGGAAGTGGACGAAGTTGGCATAGAAGAGGCTCTTTCATTCTGATAAGGGGCGTGATAC
This sequence comes from Cebus imitator, assembly GCF_001604975.1. Lineage (NCBI taxonomy): Eukaryota > Metazoa > Chordata > Mammalia > Primates > Cebidae > Cebus > Cebus imitator. The sequence continues at coordinate 292,534 of NW_016107644.1, forward strand.
GGAGCCTTTCTGGAGAGCCATTAATAATTTATATCAAGAGCCTTTCCTCCACCCAGTAATTCTCCTTGTTTGTAATTACGGAAAAGCAAATTGGCAGCAGCCTGCGTATCCAGCGGTTGGGGTACAGTTACCTAAATTATGGCACGCAGCTGGTGATAATGTTTCTTAACTACCAAAAATGATATCTTCAAGTAGTATTTACTGCCATGAGAAAATGTTTTCAGTGCCTTTCTACGTGGAGGAAAAGCATGGCCTGAAATGATACGTATCCACATGTGTAATGCAGGTAAAAATGATCCCAGGGTCGCTTGTGTCACACGCACGGACAGAAAGCCCCAGTGGAAACAAACCGCGGTGCCAGCCTGACGTAGACTTCGTTAGTAGAGTTATGGATATTTTATTTTCTTCTTTGAATTTTTTTTTGTATTTTGCATGTTCTTTTCACTATGCGTGAACATGGTTTTCTCACTAGGGTTAACTCCCACATTAAGGATGGTTGTGGGGATTCGGCTGAGAAGTGAGGCTGCTTTGTGAGGTTCATGGCTGAGACCTCGTGCTCAGAACGCTGGGCTCTGGGTTCTCTGCCCTTCCTCTGGGATGCCCCGTCATGCCCGCCCCTCAGGCGTCCCTCCACGCCCTCCTCATGTGGTATTGTGCTGCACCTGGCCCGCGTCCGGCCCTCAGGTGTCCACTCAGCTCGCTGACATGCACACGTGCACACACCTCACTTGCACAGCACACAGGCCCGTGGCCCTCAAACAAGAGGCGTGCCCTGCTCCTCTGGTGGAGACTTAGTTCCCAGATGCTTCTGCGGTGACCCCTGAGGGGCGCTGGGGATGAGAGTGTGAGAGGGTCACAGGGGCTGTGGGAAGGGAGAGGTGGATGGCTCTGCAGGTCCCCCTCTGGCTCCCAGGCTGCACAAAGTGCCATCGAGGCTGTCTGTGTGTCCCCTTTGGGCAAGACACCATGACGAGGTTTCCTGAACTGCCCGGTCTGTCTCATAGATGACGCAGCTGCTACATTTCATTCACTGACCTGGGCTTCTTTCCAGAGTTCTCAGTGTCCCCACCACAGAGGAGGCGGTGGGGTGGGCGTGGTCAGTTCTGAGTAACCTGTGAGGACTGTGTGCACACTGGAACCAACTCCAGTCCGTGACCCTTGAGCCCTTCTCAGCTGGCCACCCAGTCCCCTGGGCCCAGCCCCTCCTTAGAGGCAGTCTCAGTCCATGAATGGCCACCTGCTGAGTCTGGAAGTCACCCACTACCCTTAGGAGGCCGCCCTAAATGCTGCTAGCCTCAGACTTCGGGGGACCTTTGCTATGGAGATAAGCAGTAAAGACATCACAGGTATCACTTGGGCATCTGTGATTTACAAAGTAGGAAAGACAACAGCAAAAGCCCTGGACTCCACCGAGACCCAGGTGGGTGTCACTGCGCAGAAGCAGGGCCGAGGCCTCCCTCCTCACCTGTCCCCTGGCCTTGGAAGCTGGTGCCGGGGTGTTCTCAGCCTCTCTGGCTGCAGACCCCCTGGAGTCCCTTTCATTTGCTTCACGAGAGGCCTCAAAGCAAATACTCCTTAGTTCAAGCCTTGGCCTGTTTGGACTTTTGGGTCTCAGGATAATTAAAGGTTGCTCTAAAGATCCATGGCAGCTTTAGAATTCTACCTGGAAGGAGGTGGAGAGAAGACTGCATTTGCACAAGGGGACTTATTTCTAGCTTTTTCTTGAGAGAACCACGTTATTCATGTTGATGAGGTCTCAGACCCTCCAGGGGTGGAGGGGGGTCCCCATGAGATTCCATCTGCCAAGATTTCAGGGTGGACGGGTGGAGTCTCTCTGCTTTACTCCTGGGCACCCAGCCCTTCCCTTTGGCCCAAAACAGAGAGCGCAGAAAACAGAGAGGGCGATGCTTCCTTCATTCTCTCCAGGAGAGCCTGGACTCCTGTTGGCGTCCCCTTGCCTGACCCACTCCTTCGCTTACGGGGGTTTTGAGCCATGCTCTTCCATCCAGCACAGCACCTGGCACGTGGTAGAAACGGAAGGGGTGTTTGCCGGCCAGCAGGTTGAATTTGCGCACACCAGTCCTGACAGACGTGCTTTTCTGCGTGCTTTCATTGGGAGTTCCAGCATCCTTTAGGGCCAGTCCATTGCTGTCTTGAGTCACTGGTGAACTCACACCCAGGACCCACTTAATGAGTCCGGCAGGCCTCAGCCTGCCCGTTGGCTCACAGAATGGCCCGTGGTGGTGGGCTGTGTCTCTGTCACATGGGACTGATCTCGTGATGCTGAGTATCCTTCGACAGGCTGATGGTGTCATACGGGTTTCTCTTTCATCCTGTGTTCACTGGAAGTGGCAAATGTCACGAAATGCCAAAGTAAAGATCGTTGTCTCCGTCTCTATCGCTTCAAGACGTTTTAAAGACGAAATTGGGTCAATTGAAAAGTAGTCTCTTGAGTGAATTGTGCCTTTTTGCGTGAGTTGCTGCGTGTGTGAAAGTGTGGGGTGTGCAGGGTCATGTGTGCTGTGACGTCAGGTTTGTGTGGCTGTATGGTGTTAGCTCTTTGGACTATTCTTGAATAGAAGCTCTTGGGTGCCCACACCCCTGCCTCTCACGTTCCGAAGCCACACTGTGAAAGTCTGAGGGAAGAGGACACCAATACAGCGGCCGGGCATGTGGCAGGTCCGTGGTGAGTGCGCTCACTGCCGGATGAGACCTGCCCGAAGCGGGATTCCTGCGTGGGAACAGCAGAGCGAGGAAGGGATTCTCGGGTCAGTGGGGGAGGGCGCACCTGAGCTGAGCATTTGAATCCCTGCTGCTGCTGCAGGGGTGGGCGCTGCCCTCGTGTTTCAGCAGGAACCGCAGGGTAAATGCACAGAGGTTGGGGATGGGGTGGTGACGTGCGGGGCTCAGAGGGAAGGGGGCCTGGGCTCAGCTGTGAGGAGCTAGCAGAGCTTTCCTTGTGGGAAAGCTGGGGAATAGGACAGCAAACCGCTGAGTGAAGTGGGCCAGGAGCAGCCTGGAGGACAGGCCATGCCAGACCCTCAGCCAGCCTCAGGGCACATATCCTGGGAGGCATTGCGACCTTGTCTTCTCTTGACCTGGGCCTGGATGGGCATGCAGGTGGAAGCTCTGTGGGGAGGGGACCTGCCTGTGCCTCTCTGCACGTCATTTTTGGAGCTAAAACATACTTGGTGTGGAGTTGGTGAGTCAGCTGGGCACAGGGTGCTGCCCTCTCAGCTGTCAGTGGCACTGAGGGATGTGGAGGAGGCAAGCTGGTCCCGAGGCAGGGCTTGGGGAGTGGGCTGCAGGGCAAGGGGGACAGACGGGGGGCTTCCAGCCTGGAGGAGCGGCAGGCCTTCAGGAGCAGTGAGGGGCCCGCAGGGGAAGCAGGTGACGAGCTTGGGCTCCGCTGAGGTGTGCCAGTCTGAGCACAGCTGGTGTCTAGGATGCTGAGTAGCTGTGCTGGCTACAGGGCCATTGGGAGGACAAGCGGGGAGAGGCCTGGAGGGGACAGAGAAGGACATAGATGGCGCCTGTGGAGATTGGACTGGGCAAAAGAGGGGACACAGCTGAAGGGGTGTGGGGGGGGACAAGCTGTGGAAAGGAGGGAAGGGCAGGGGCCTGCAGAGGGCGGGGGGAGGCAGCCTTCATGCTGAAGGTGAGCACACGGGGACCACACTCTTGCCCCAGGCCCATGGGGCAGGGCCCTCTAGAGACCCAGGCAAGGGACGACATCTCAGCCCCATTGAGTCCCCGGGGTTGGGGCAGGACCTGACACCAGCATGGCCAAACGCACCTTCCTGGGCTCCTCCTCCTGCTTTATGGAGGGCGAGCGTCCCAGAGAGCCCACTGGATTCCCAGTGTCTTCTTGAACACTTTCTGATGTTCCCCGTGGTTGGACTTTCTCGGAAGCCGGCATGGCTCAGAGGCCTGCCCTGGAGACCTGGGGGTGCAGGAAGGCCCAACAAATCCAGAGAAGCTTCTGTTCCTAGTCCTCACACCCAACGCCAGCAGGTCACTTTTTTATACATCAGAAAACAGGCCCTCCTTATTAAATCTTACCTCTCGTCATGATGATGCAGTAGAATTGGAAGGTTCAAGGCGTTTCTGGGTGAAGTGGGGTTTAGGCTGCAGAGTTTGATGGCTTTCTTCCTGGAGTACGTGATGAAAGGTTGAGGAGATGGAGTGTGAGTTAAGATGAAGGAACAGGAGTGTCGGGAGAGACGCTGGGGTGTCTTGCAGGGATCTCTAAAACAAGCAATGAGATCTTTCTCTCTGGGTCAATTAAGGCAAGAGAAATTTGGGCTACTGTAAAATAAGAACTTCCCTGCATCTCCTTGATGTCCCCTGCCAAGGGCACCCTGCCGGCTGCTGTGGAGAGGGACCCCCGCACACAGCAGGCCAACCCCAGCCTGAACCCAGCCGGGGCAGCTGACGCCACGCGTCCTGGGATGGTCAGACACAAGTGACTTTCCTGGTGTCCAGAGGGCAGTGCCCACTCACAGCACTGGGGAGCACAAAGGAAGGTGACGATGTTTTTAAGAAAGGAGGAGCTCTTTCAGAACACCAGAAGACAGGCAGGCCATGATTCCCTTCCCCCCAGTCCTGAGCCCTGTCCTGTAAAACAGTGCTGGAGGCAGCCCACGCTTCCCTCTTGTGACTGGGTGGAGGCCAGCATGCGGCCAGTGGTAGGCAGGCCCGGCCAGGGCCCCCAGGATCCCGTCTCTGCAGCCTGGTGGGTGGGCGGCTCTCCCCATCCACATGTCATCTGCTCACGCCTCTTCCTCTAGCGGCCCCAGCACTGCTTCTCCAGTGAGCTCAGGCCCTCCACTGAGGGTGGAGGGAAATGTTTATTTCATCAGAGCTACGTGTTATATATATATTCTTAGAGAGAGGAAATTCTGAGACACTTTGACCAAAAAAGAGCGGCCCTGTGTCCCAGCCTCCTCACACCGCCAGAGGTGGCCGCCAGCCGTCTACGTTGCTGTGTCTACGGTTTGTTTTTCTCTCCCTCTATGCTGTTTTTAATTTCCGAGCTTTAGAAGCACGTTTTGCACAGCAGAAGAGGGAAGCTAGAATGAGGCTTTCTCAGCGCCCGGTCCCAGCACACAGCCATGCCGTCGTGCCGGGTCCCTCCTTCCGAGGCTCCTGGGGCTGTGTGGGTGGACCCGTCACCTGGGTGGGGCTGTGGCAGCGTCGCTGCCGCTGAGACCCGCGCACACAGTGCCTGGCAGCCCTTCTGGCACAGCATGCCATTTTCCTCCGAGTCAGCGGTCATCTCCCTTAGTCATGTGTGCACATCCACTCCCTCACCCCCAGACAGGTTACCGGAGTGAGCTTCTCCGGAGGAGCCAGCAGAGCAACTGCTGTCCACCTTGCACCCTCTGCAACCCATCCCTTCCAGGCCCCTCCCGAGGACACGCCCTCCGGCCGGGCTCCTGCCAGCCCAGCCCCCTTCCCAAACCCACATTTGCCTCACTTTCTTTCTGGTTCACTAGAGCACACCCCTCAGCACTTCTCTGCACTTGAGATCTGTGCGTCTGGATATTGGTGCCTTCCGGCCTCTCTCTGGGTGGAGGGGTGGGGGGTGGGGGGTCGAGGGTAGAGGGTAGAGGGTTGGGGATGGGGGGTGGAGGGTAGAGGGTGGGGGGTGGGGGGTGGAGGGTAGAGGGTGGAGGGGAATTGCCCTCCTCTCTCACAGCATCCAGCATTGCTTCTGAGAGATTCTCTGCCGTGGGACTCCAGGCCTGCGCTTGCACGTTTTTGTCCCCTCCCCAGTGCCTCTGCCCTGAGCGTGGACGTGACAGGTCTTTTCCTCATTTTGCTGGAGCAGACTTAGAGAATCTCTAAGATTTTCAAGAAATCATAGAGAAAATCTTAGAGAACTCAAGGTTTTCATCTGTAAGATTTTTCTGTGGGAAACGTCCTGGGAATTAAATCATCCTGGGAATTAACTTCCCTGCCGTGTTTCCAGAGGCCTACCAGAAAGAAGGGGGGCTTCCTGGATGGCCCCTCGTTTCCAACCTCATCTGTGTTCAGTCTGTTCAGTTTCCCATCTGTGTTCTTCGGGGGGATCCGGAGAAGCTGGGAAATCTCCCAAACTTGGATCCCTGGGCCTCACGCAGTGGGCTTGGGGCCAGAGTTCCACAGTTGCCCCGGCTCCCCAGGTCATGTGGGCACTCTGTCGCGTGTGGGACCCGCCTTGCTGATACCCACTCCCTCCGGCTCTGATGCCCTGAGCCTTCCTGTCTGTGCTGATCCATTTTGCATTACTGCAAAGGAGCACCTGACGCTATTTATAAAGGAAAGAGAGGCAGATTTGGCTGAGGGTTTAGCAGGCTGTACAAGTGTGGCTGTACCATCTGCTCAACTTCTGGGGCGGCCTCAGGAAGCTTCTCCTCATGGTGGGAGGTAGGGGGAGCCAGCGTGTCACGTGGCAAGAGAGGGAGCCAGAGGGGAGGGGTGCCACACTCTTCATACCACCAGCTGTCTTGTGAAAGCTCACTCACCGCCACAGGGAGGGGCCGACCATTCAGGAGGGATCCGCTTCCCACCAGGCTCCACGGCCACGTGAGGGACCACGTTCCACCATGAGGTTGGGAGGGCACAGACATTCCAGCCATATCACTGTCTGCATGCTCAGCAGGTGCCATGTGTGAGAACTTGCTGTAACCCTGTGCCTCCCTGGGGGGCAGTCCCCAGCTGGGTGGAATCCAGGTTCTTCCAGAAATGCAGAAATAGTGAACCTGCCTGCTCTGCTGCAGAAGCCAAGCTCCTGAATCGGCCAGTAGTGAACGTTGCACCGCCTGGTCGAGCTGACGCCCACCGGCGGCAGGAGGAAATGCGAGCTTCGCTGCCGCTCCAGCCAGGGGCGGAATCCCCCCGCCTGCTGTGGGCTCTTTGTGGTCTGAGACCAGGAAGGAGACAAGGAGCTCCATGGTGGGGGGCAACAGGCCAGCCGCTGCCTCTGCTGCTGGAGCAAGCGGGGTAGATGGCCTTTGCCCGTGCGATGGGGCCCTGGCCACCTGGGGAAGCAGGGGCATGTCAGGACCATCCCTCCTGACAGTGAGGGTCAGAGCCTGGCATTGGCCGTCTTGCCTCACTCTGCAGTGACAGGCTCCTTCTCAGCAGAAGGGAGCATCTGCCCATCAGTGCACAGTGACCCCGGCTCTCTTGCAGAGGTCCCTGGGGTCTGCAGCCAGGAACCTTGGGAGAGAAGCCACGTGGGAGCCAGAAGTGAGCACATAGTCCTGGGGCGCCTGCCCTGTCCAAGTCCAGCTGTGCTTGGGGCATAGCCCAGCCCCAGTCTGTGGGGCCCCTCAAGTTCATGGTGACACCTCCCCGACTCTCTGTGCTGAAGGCCCGTTTAGATTTTCTCCCAGTTCATTTCAGAACGATACTTTGGTAAAATACAATAATGGTGGCATGGCAAGGGCGCAACGTGCCGACAGTGCTTCCTTCAGTGTCTGCACATGCATCCTTGAGGTTTGTGATCAAACAGGGTGTGAGACACGCAGCCCCCGACCCCACACTTAGGGCCCTCATTTGGTGCCCAGCGAGATGGAGTCTGCCTGGATTCCCCTGAGCCGTGGTTGCTAGGGCCGGAGGTTGCACCAGATGTTCCCCCTGCCACCCTGATCTTTTGGGACTGTCATAGCAGCTGGCTGTGCCTGCCCCTCCCTCCTGCTTCCTTCTGATCCACCTTCCAGAATGCAGGTAGAGAGATCTTTCTACAATGTGCTCTTGATCCCTTCTTGCCTCTGCCTGCCGCCCTTCAGCAGCCAGCTCTATTGTGGGACCGTGGCCACGTGCCCCCTGCCACCTGGCTGCTTACCTGCCCGGCCTTAGTCCCTGCACCGCCCCGCCCTGCTCTCCTTGGCCTGCAGCCCCAACTGGCTCGTGCCCTCTGAACCTGCAGGATGCAAGCGTCCTCCTTGCCTGGGTCCTGCTTCTCCCCAGCGAGAGTGGCCTTTCTTCCTCTTCCCTGGCCGTGTCAGGAGTCCTGTCCTGGCTCCTGGCCTGTCACTGCCACAGTTGCTGTGCCATGTCCCGTTTGTACAGCAGATTGGGAGGTGCAGGTTCCTGCTCCTCCGTTGCGTTGGCTCAAAGGTTGGCTGTTTGCCAGGGTGCAAGGAACTCACCGGCTCCTGGCCAGGACAGGCCTCACTCAGGGCTGGCCCTGCCCATGTTTTCAGACGGCCACACTTAGGGGGACGGAGTCAGTTGTGTGTGAGGCCAGGGCTGAGATTGCCTGAGTTCTTATGTAACTTGGGTGAAAAAGGAATCAAAAAGCAACTGGCGGCCTGGGAGTGTCCTGTGGTATCCCTCCCCCACCACCTCGAGGCTGCATCCTCCTGTCGAGCCTGGGGTCAGCCGCGTCACTACCAAACTCCTGGGCTTTGCTTGCAGAGAGTCGGGCTGTGAGGCTGTCATCCTTTCTGCTCACATCCTGGGTTTCTGATGTGACAGTTGAGCACCCCCGGCACCCCCAAATTTAGATGGGGGGCTTCAGCAGGGAGACAGCCGCCAGGGCCCTCTGCCTGGCAGGGCATGTGGCACTGTGGGGGAGGCTAATAGAGAGTTCCCTGCCCGGCTCTCCCGGAGTCTTGGCTGATTGCAGCCCAGGCTGTGCCTTTGCCCACCACCTCCATGCCCAAAGGGCTGGCCACTTACCCGCTCTCCCAGGCCCCAGCCGGCCCCATTGGGACCCCTCTTGCACCTGTGGCCGGACTCAGACCCCAGGCCCCAGCTGGGAAGGAGGCACCGGCTATGGCTTTGCTGCTGAGTCTCTTTCTCGGGGATGAGCAGGATGGAGCCTCTTCCCTGGCAAGAGTGGTGCAGAGCCCACCTGGGGGCAGCTTGTCTTCCTAGAACCCCCGTGGCAGGCCGGCGCAGGACTCTGCTCTTCTTCCCCATGGCAGGCTGGTGCAGGGCTCTGCTCTTCTTCCCTGCAGCAGGCCGGCCCGGGGCTCTGCTCTTCTTCCCCGTGGCAGGTGTGGCAGGCCTGCCCAGGGCTCTGCTCTTCCCCGTGGCAGGCCGGTGCAGGGCTCTCCTCTTCTTCCCCGTGGCAGGTGTGGCAGGCCTGCCCAGGGCTCTGCTCTTCTTTCCCGTGACAGGCAGGCCCAGAGCTCTGCTCTTCTTCCCCATGGCAGGCTGGTGCAGGGCTCTGCTCTTCTTCCCCATGGCAGGCTGGTGCAGGGCTCTGCTCTTCTTCCCCGTGGCAGGTGTGGCAGGTCTGCCCAGGGCTCTGCTCTTCCCCGTGGCAGGCCCGTGCAGGGCTCTCCTCTTCTTCCCCCTGGCAGGTGTGGCAGGCCTTCCCAGGGCTCTCCAATTCTTCCCCGTGGCAGGTGTGGCAGGCCTGCCCAGGGCTCTGCACTTCCTCCCCGTGGCAGCCTGGCGTAGGGCTCTGCTCTTCCCCGTGGCAGGCCGGTGCAGGGCTCTCCTCTTCTTCCCCGTGGCAGGTGTGGCAGGCCTTCCCAGGGCTCTGCACTTCCTCCCTGTGGCAGGCATGCCCAGGGCTCTGCTCTTCTTCCCTGTGGCAGCCCGGCGTAGGGCTCTGCTCTTCCCCGTGGCAGGCTGGTGCAGGGCTCAGTGCTACTTCCCACCGTCTCAGTCAGTCCCACAGCCCCTCGTCTCAGGGCAGGTCACCTCCCAGCTGGCCTGGGGCTTCGGGTGTCGCTAGCCCATGCTGTGCACGTGGTGAGTGTGAGCAAACCTGGCCCCGGCCCTGGCTAAGTCTTCAGTCGGCGCTGGCATAGAAGGAAGTAAAATAAGGTAAAATGAAAGAGCGTGGAAGGGCTTGGAGAGATCATCGTGCGCCTTGTGATCCACTTCCAGCCCAAAAAGCCCTCGATCTGTGCGGCGTGTTCATTTTGTTACCCTAATTAGTTTGAGGATTTTCAGGGCAAACATGTTAGGATTTCTCAGTTCAACTTTGGGGTGTTTGTTTTTTGAGATAAAACACACAGAAGAAGTTGCATTGATCGTTTAATTCCTCATGCAAAGAAAAAATATTTGCTCTTCTCTGATTTAGTGTGTCTGATTCTCAGCAAGGCTAGAGGGGTGGCGGGGTCCAGTCAGACCGGACGCTGGAGCACGGTGATGTCCCGGCCCTGTCGGCACTGCCCCTCACTGCACAAAGAGGAGACGTGTACTGCCCCTTAGCGAGGAGCTGAGAACCCCTGGCACCCCCTGCCCCTCAGCTTTCCTTCTCCCATGTGGTGGCTTTCTTCCTCCCTGACTTTGGGGGTGGTGGGTGCTTCTGCCCAAAGCCCCACACTGTGCCCCTCGGTGCCTGAGGCTGCCCTGGCCCCAGCAGCCTCTTCACCACCATCCCTGCAGCCTGCCAGGCCAGCTTCACTGGTCACACTGGGTCACACTGAGGCCTGGCCCCTGAAGCAGGCGGCATGCTTGTGGCTGCTTACCACTGGGGAAGAAGGGTGGGGGCAAGTGGGAAGATCATCACCGAAATGAGCCTGTCACAAGGTAGGAGTGAGGAGTGCAGGGTCCCGCCAGCAGAGGTGGGAAGGGAACTGTCTCGGAGGAGCCGACAGGAGCTTCGCATATCTGATAGGGCTGGCCCTGCCTCCGCCTCCCTCTGTGGGGCTCAGCGTCTCCGTCTGTGATGGGACTGGCACCCCCGTCACGGTTGTTGCAAATGCTGGGGAAACACAGGTGCTCTGAGTGTCACCGTCAGTGTCTCTGTCACCTGATAGGATTCCTAGTCCCCCTGGAATCCAGAGGCTCCAGCGCCCATGGAGGTACCCTGCGAGCCGCAGTCCTCACAAGATCGCCCAGGTAGCCACACCTCACAGGCGTCTTACGGCCCATCGCTTTGCTGAGGAAGAGTGGCCAGAGCTAGTTTATAAAAGTCACAGCATCTATGCCCCAGCCCCTTTGCATTGTGCTCTGTGCCCCCAGCAAAGGGCGCACAGACCCCACTCCAAGGCTCTCTCGGCCTCTGGGGGGCAGGAGAGGCAGTGGACAGTGATTACCTGCAGGCTGGGTAGGGGCGCACAGTATGTTCTTCTGGAGAAGTGGGGGCTCCGTGCGTCCTGGGCTTCCCAGCCACCCTCCCTAGTGAACTTGCCTCCTCCCTCCCCTGAGATTCAGGAGGCAGGTTTTGGCAAAGGCCGTCCTTTGAGAGCCCCCTCGGTGAGTCTCAGGGTGTTTGCGGTTCTCGGTGCTTTGCAGTTGACAAGCCTCTTAGTCTCTCTGGGGTGGGGTAACAAAACAGAGTGCACGGTGGGCCTGGAAAGCGCGGGCATTTACTTCTCAGTTCTGGGGGCCGGAAGGCCAAAAGCAAGGCACCTGCCAACCCGGAATGTGACGAGGGCCCACTCCTGGTTCATAGACACCACCCTCTGCTATGCCCCCCCAAGGTGGAGCAGGGAAGGGCCTCTCAGCCTCTCCTCCTAAGAGGCACCAATCCCGTCCCTGAGGGCTCCCGCTCATGGCCGAGCCACTTCCCAAAGGCCCCACCTCCTCACACGACCGCCTTGGCCTGAGGATTTTGACTGATGGATTGGGGGAAACACAAACTTTCCAGCTGTAACATGTTATTGGCAGAAACCCAAAACACCGGGAGGCCCGCTCTCTCCTGCAGCCATCTTCCCTGAGAGCGCAGCCTGGGTTCAGGCCCTCGGGCTTGGCCAAAGCCCTGTGAGTCCCACGCTGAGCCTTTGTGGGCAGGTGACGTAATATGTTTTCTTGCTTTGTTTATGTGCATGGTCCCCATTCTGCTCCTGCGGTGGCCCATCAGGCACGGAACGCCGAGGCCTCTGAAGACTGGCCCCCAGTTCCAGCTGCCCGCATGGAACTGTGTGTCTGTGGCCCAGTTGCTGAGGAAGTTTCTCAGAAGCCACCACTGGCACAAGCCACAGGTGCTGACATGGCCGCACGTCCCAGGGTCCCTTAGCAGGTGTGTACCTCGAGATGGGTGTTTATCCAAACATGAGCCGTGGAGGGCTCCTGGCTGGGTAGTCCTGGGGTCTGCATTGTCAGGGGCTGGCCAGGGCAGCCTCAAAGGGCCTCTGGCCTCCACCTAGCTCCTGCGTTCCCGCCTGCACATTGAGCACAGTGCTTCCAGGGAGCTTTGGGTGGTCTCCCCCTCATCTGTCCTCATGAGAGGCTGCTCAAGGGTGGCCGCTGGGACAGGAGAGGAACCACCATTCTCAGGTCAGTCTAGGATGCCCACCTCCCTCCCCTGCTTCCAGCCACTTAGGAGGAGGCGTGGCATCCTGGCCGGGGAGGTTGTTGGTGTCTGCCCGGGGCGCCCAGGCTGAGCTTTGCTTGCTAAGACGCAAGTTTGTGTTCAGGAGTGGCTGCGGGAGAAGCGCGCCTCACTGCCTCACCATCATGCTGTGTCTCCAGATAACTCTCTTGTAATCACTTGATTCCTGCCGGTCTGTGAGAAGCAGCCTATGGACCTGTTGCGAAGTCCATATCACGTGGCTGCTCGTGGCTGCTCCTGTTACCCCGTCACTCTTGATTAGGGTCCCACTCTTAAATATCAAACTGTGGTCTTGTCTGCTCTCCCTGATTCATTCATATCTTTTGGTAATCATTATCAGATGACACCTCTGTCACTTTGGAGATGTGTAGCAAGGAGCAGTGGTGACACCCACAGTGAAGCCTAGCAGTTTTTGAAGCGATTTCTCCTCATTAGGAGCCACAGACATAATTTTGAGCAAAGATTGAGCTGTGCGTATTTAGAAATCAATGGAAAAAATCATGTTGCTCAGGCTCTGAGCGTGCGTGTGCTGAATCTGCCCGCTCTTCCTGGTGGCCCAGTCTGCTCCGCTTATTTTAAGATAGATCTCATCGGTTGTGAAAATGCTACTATGTAGCTGGCGCCCATTTCAGGAACAAGTCTTGTTTATCTGGAAGCTGACCTTGCCTGGCACCCAGCGAGGCCTGACGGGGATGCCTGCCCCTGGCTTCCCTCCCCCTCCAGGCCCCGGAAACCTGGCCCTGGTGGCTTGGGCCAGGGGGGTCGTGGGCCTGGGGGCTGTCCCTGGGGCTCAGTTGCTGCTCTGGCTTCAGCAGCCCAGTGAGCATTTTCTATGCTGGTGAGGGTTATCACAGAGTGCAGCTTGTCCCCCACCCAAAAAAGCATGGCTCTCACGATTGACAGCACATAGCCTTCAGCAGGTGCTGGAGTTGGAGGAGTCTGGACAGACTCCAGAACCCTGGCTCTACGACTGCTCTGGCTTGTTGGCCTGTGTATTAGTCCATTTTCATACTGCTATAAAGAAACACCTGAGACTGGGCAATTTATACAGAAAAAGAGGTTTAATGGACTCACAGTTCCACATGACTGGGAGGCCTCACAATCGTGGAAGGTGAAGGAGGAGCAAAGTCACGTCTTACATGGCGGCAGGCAAGAGAGAGTGTGCAGGGAAACTGTCCTTTATGAAACCATCACATCGCTTGAGACTTCTCCTTCCACCCACCCACCCATCCTTCCATCATGGCGGAAGGCGAAGGAAGAGCAAAGTCACATTTTGCCTGGTGGCAGGCAGGAGAGGACTAACACACACGCCAACAAGCCAGAGCAGTCATAGAGCCAGGGTTCTGGAGTCTGTACGCCAGACTCCTCCAACCCCAGCACCTGCCCAAGGCTGTGTGCTGTCAATCGTGAGAGCCATGCTTTTTTGGGTGGGGGGGCAAGCTGCACTCTGTGATAACCCTCACCAGCATGGAAAATGCTCACTGGGCTGCTGCAGCAGCATGCAGAGAACTGTCCTTTATGAAACCGTCAGATCTCATGAGACTTATTCAGTATCACGAGAACAGCACAGGAAAAACCAACCTCCATGATTTGTTTACCTCCCACCAGGGCCCTCCCACGACATGTGGGGATTATGGGAGCTACAGTTGAAGATGAGATTTGGGTGACACAGTGAAACCATGTTAGCCTGCAGCCTTGATCAGGCCCCTCTGTCCTTCCTCACCCAGTCCCTGAGGCAGACAGCTTCCCATCAGTAGTCCTGAGACTTGCCACTGTGCTTTCTGCCTTCCTCCGTGGAGCTCACTGTGCCCCTTACATGCACATTTATATTTCTTGGACCACCTCTGTCACAGAGGGCAGTTGTCCCGAAATCTGAGATGAACTTGCCTGGAGCCACACAGCTTGCATGTGGCACTGTGAGCTGAACCCAGGGCAGTAGACTCCACGCCTCTGCTCCTGGCTTCATCCACTGCCCTGACTTCCCTCCATGGTTCCAGCAAGGCCCTCCCAGCGCCTCAGTCTGAAACAGGGCACCATGATTCTATAAAGGAATGAGATTTGAAGTACACACCTGTTTGTTCCACACACTTGCTTTTTCCTACGTTGTTCGTAGTGTTTTCCTAGAAAGGAGGGAAGAAGGAAGAAGGAAAGGAGAGAAGGAGGGAGAGAACAAGGAAGGAAATGACTCGGGTAATGTCTTAAACACTACAGTTTTTTATATCGAATTCCACTAGTTCCAAAATAGAGCTTAGCCGGATAGTATTCTGAAAGTGGCTAAAATTTCTCTTCTACCAAATGGTTATCTGGCATGAAATGTATTTGGATTTTTATGGATCAGTTTTATCAGTAATGGTGCTAATTGTACATAAGCAACATCAGCCTCCTGTTTGCTGGGCCCCCACTGGCAGGCACTGAGAATTCCACCTGCATCTGCCACAGCTCTGGCCCCTGTGGTTCTATGCCAAGGTCAGCTCCTCATAGGACTAGCTCCCTCCACGTTCCCAACAGGAAGACAGGAGCTGTGGGGGCCTACTTTCAAGCCTACCCCAGAAGCTGTTTACTTCCCCATCTATCCACCCACCCATCCATTCACCCACCCACCCACCATCCACCCATCCACCCACCCATCCATCCATCCATTCACCCACCACCGACCCACCCACCCACCATCCACCCATCCACTCACCCACCCATCCATCCATTCACCCACCAGCCACCCACCCATCCATCCATTCACCCACCACCCATTTACCCACCCACCATCCACCCATCTACCTACCCATCTGTCCCTTTACCCACCATTCACCAACCATCCATCCATCCATCCATCCATCTACTCACTCCATCCATTTATCCACACATACACATACCATCCAACCCCCAGTCATCCGTCCATCCCTACCTACCCATCTATCCACCCATCTGCCCACCCATCCACCTACCCATCTGCCTACCCACCCACCATTTAGCATCTATTTGGGCACATACCCTGTTGCTCTCAGTCAAGCACTGTGGAGTTCTAAGTCTTTGCCCTGAAGTGGGGCACAGTGAGGGCCTGGTGGGATCGTGCACAGGCCTTCAAAGTGACTACCTGCTGGAGACATTAAGGACCACTGAACTCCCCAGAGGAGGGCGCTGGGAAGGTGGTGCACCTTGGCCTCAAGGGGACATTTTCTCTTGGAAGCTCGCCCCCCTCTCTCTCAGAAGGGGAATGATGCAGGTGGATCAGTACCCTAGAGCTACCCCTGTCCCCACCTCTGCCCTTCTGAGTTTGAGCCAGGCTCAGTGGGGCAGACATGAGGTCTACACATTGTTGGAGACCGAAAAGCAACTTTTGTTCCTGTAAGTCTGTAAATCTCTGGCCTGAGTGTTTGGCAGTGACACTTTAACATTCCTGAAAACAAAGAAAAAGTGTTCTAACAGCAGAGAATTTACAGCCAGGATTTTACTGGAATTAGGAAGTAAAAGCCCTGCCGTGCTGGCTACTTAACTAGTTTTGAACGGCCTTCAGGAATGAGCTTGCATTTAGACATCCCCATCAGTGCAGTCGCCCTGCACCTTCCGGGGAATGGTGCCTCACCCGGAATGATACTTAGGCATGGCCTGGTGTGCAAAAAGACTGTGACTGAACAGCAGGAGCTGGGTCCTGGGAAATGCAGAGTTCTTTCCAGTGGGCAGCCCTGCCTGCAGCATCCCCAAACTCCCTGATGGGCACCCGGCAGCCCTGTGCGCACTGTGTGCACCCAGTCGAGCTGCTGATGCGTTAAGGCCCTGTCAGAGGGGCCCTTTTCTCAGGGAGTGACCCGTCTAACTAGAGTTGCAGGGAGTCAGAAGGGCAGCTGCTATGTGGAAGGAGGACCCTGGGTGGAGAGGTCGTTGGCCCACAGTCCTTCTTAACCAGCACCTTTGACCTCTTAGGACTGTTGTCACAGGTGTGGTGACAACCAGACGTGCCCCCAACTGAGAATCATTGAGTAAGGATCACTAGCGTGAAAGATGGAATTACCTTTAAGACACGATATTACAGGCCAGGCGCGGTGGTGCACATCTGTAATCCCAGCACTTTGGGAGGCCGAGGTGGGCTGATCATGAGGTCAGGAGTTCAGGACCAGCCTGGTCAGCATGGTAAAACACTGTCTCTAATAAAAATACTAAAAATTAGCTGGGCGTGATGGTGCACGCCTATAGTCCCAGCCACTTGGGAGGCCAAGACAGGAGAATCGCCTGAACCCAGCGGGTGGAGGTTGCAGTGAGCTGAGATCGTGCTGCTGCACTCCAGCCTGGGCAATGGAGTGAGACTCTGTCTCAAAATAAATAAATAAATAAATAAATAAATAAATAAAGACACGATATTACAAAAGCATGATCATATGAAGAGGTAATCCAAGCACATGCGGCCGGAAGGTAGGGAAAGGCCTGTAATAGAGGCGTGTTAGGCAGTTAATCAGTAAGCGAATTATTGTTTTCCAATTTTTTATGTTTATGGTATTTACCAGCTTTTAAAATACCAGCTTGTTCTGATTTTTTTCCAAGTAAGCACCTACTTGCACTCCCAGTTTTGAACTCATACCTTATGTTCTTTTTCTTTCTAAAAGAAGGTTCCCGCAGTGTGTGACCTTCAGGGCCTACGCAGCCTGGGTGGGCCTCACCCCGTCTGAGGGTCAGCCGAGCGGATCACTCGAAGAGCAGCGGTTGACCAGGAGGCCGTGGCGCGGGGCCGCACCGCGTTGCTGGCCTGTGGGGTGCTCTCCTTTCACCCAGGGGTCCGTGCACCTTCAGGCCTCTGGCTTGCCCGATAACCTCCAAACCCATTCACGCTAGTCCTTGGGTGGAATTGTTCAAAGGATTGATGAACTCTCTTTCTCTCCAGCTCAGAGTCCTGCAGTCAGGTTGGAGCCTTTTGATTAGTTGCTAGATAGAGTTGATGAAGAGACAGCAAAAGAGACGTTAGGAAAAAATCTATAAGCTTTATTCCTGAAGAGAGAAAGCCCAGGCCCGTGGCTCCTTTGGGCCAGGCTGAGGCAGCGTTGCCAGCTCCTATCTCTAACGCCCTCCCCGCCCATGGCACAACTTAATCTCCACCCCCGGCGGCCGGCACGCAGGCCTCTCTCTAATCACTCAGAGATCAGCAAATTGGATTAGGCTTCAGACTAGGCCTTGGGGATTGGTTTCGACTATGTTTCAGGACAGGCAGCAAGATGGTTCTTCCTGATACGTGGTCCGTGACTCCATGGCCTATTCTTGGTGGGGCTGTGGGAGGGCCTTGCCGGCCTGCCAGGAAGCAGGAGGTCTCCTCATCTGGGGAGGATGGGACCAGGGCAGGGGGACCTTCCCTTGGACCTTGTTTTCTCCCCTGTCCTGTCCTGTCCTCTAGCTGCAGAGGTGGCTCTGTCCTAGGTCAGGGGGCCAGGGTGTTTGCCCACCTGGAGGCCCACACCCTTTCGGATGACACATGTATGCATTCGTTCACTCGTTCATTTGAAAAATACCACAGCCCACCAGCTGGCCCGAGAGAGTGGCAGTTACGTGGAGATGGTGCTCAGACGGGGTTAAGGAGAGTGGGAAAACATGGCAGCAGGTGAGAGGGATGGGTCGCTGCAGGGAGGGAAGGCAGCGGGTGGCCCAGCCTGAGTCTGGAAGGGTGAGGGAGGAGCAGCGGCTTCAACCAGGCTGGGCCTTGGGCCTCGGTGGTGGCGGGCACTGTCCATCACAGGGCTGACAAGGAGGCAGGGAGGGCTCCGCCATCTGTAGAGAACTAGGGAGCAACACTGAACCAGCTGGGCCTTGTCCTGTGTGTGTTAGACTCTTCTGCCAAGCACAGGTGATGCCAGAGGTTAAATATTCCTCCCTGTAACAGGTGTGTCGTTCTTGTAGAAACTGCTTCTGCGACTGCTGCTCCGTTAATAATAGATGTGTAAGCCTGTGTGGGTGCGTTTTGCTGACTTGATCTTGAGTGGATCCTGTTGCCGGCCTGGTATATAGCACGTGGCGGTCTGCCGGAGGCCTCCCGGGGGGCTGCGGTCCTCTGACACACACACGCTCTGCACCCACCCCCCGGGGCATTTTGAGGACCCAGGGGTCACCCATAGTGCCCTCAGAGAGGCCTTGGGGTGTGGGTACGCGCTGGTGTTTCCATTGGGGCTGCACTTGGCATTCTTCCATCTATACGTTGGTTGCACACTGAGCATCTGCTGTTGCTGGCAGTTCCGATATGGTGGGACAGGGCCGGGCTGGGAGTGTACCCCACCACAGGGCTCCTGGTCTGTCCTTAAGGGCAGAGACAGGCCCAGCGGCGAGCACAGGCGACCTGGCTGCACTGTCAGCAGGGAGCTGTGCCCAGCGGCCAGGAGGCTCTCAGAGTGAGACTCAGAACCAGCAGCGAGCTAGACTGTGTCCGTCCTGGGCAGAGGCTGGAGGCCCAGCTGGGGAAGGATGGGAAGCAGAGGCCGCTGCGGGCTTGGCGGGAAGCTGGGACCCTCCAGTCTGTGAGGCTGTGCTGCTCCCAGGAGGGCTGGGGAAGCTCCCCACCGCTCCTCCTTCCTCCCAGGACAGTGCCAGGGAAGAGACTCCCGCAAGCCTCTGATCCCAGAGGCGCCCTCAAGGTGGGGTAGAGACCAGAGTCAGCACAAAACAGAGTTGGTCTGAGCTGATGAAAAAACAAGCATCTCAACAGAGGCCAAAAACAAGAACAAAAACCCAGCCCGAGGCCGCCACCCCATGGAGAGGTGGGATCCCCGCAAATAAGGTGCCCCCACCCCGGCAGTGTGCCCCTGCCATCGCGACAGACATCTGTGGAGAGCCCGTCACAGGGGAGGTGCCTCCCAACACGGGGGACCTCTGCAGCTGCCAGCTGAGGAGCTGCAGGACAGTCCGAAAGAGGCAGAGAAGAGAGACCCTATGGCAGGAGAAAACGTTTGGATTTTCAAAATAGAAACCCTAAAAAGCAGAGCGCGCCTGAGCTTGGTGACCTTGTTCGAGAGAACAAATGCTCACTCAGAAGAGCTTGAGACCCTGGAGCGGGGTGGGTCTCGGGGGCCTGAACAGAGTCCCTGTCCTGGGGTCCCTTTCTCATGGGGCTTCCCCTCCCTGGATGGAGTCCCTCTTCCCTGTGCTCCTCTCCCTTCTCCCTGGGTTCCCTTCCTGGGGTCCATCTCCCCTGGGCTCCTCTCCCTTATCCCTGGGTTCCCTTCCTGGGGTCTGTCTCCCCTGGGCTCTCTCTTCTCCCTGGGCTCCTTTCCTGGGGTCCATCTCCCCTGGGCTCCTCTCCCTTCTCCCTGAGTTCCTTTCCTGGGGTCCGTCTCCCCTGGGTTCCTCTCCCTTATCCTTGGGTTCCCTTCCTAGGGTCCATCTCCCCTGGGCTCCTCTCTCTTATCCCTGGGTTCCTTTCCTGGGGTCTGTCTCCCCTGGGCTCCTCTCCCGAGGTCCGTCTTCCAGGATTCCTCTCCCCTGGGTTCCTCTCCTGGGGTTCCTCTCCTAGGGTGCCTCTTCTGGGGTCCTTCACCTGGGCTTTCTCCTGCAGTGCCTGCCCCAGCCTTGCCACCTCCTTGCTTCTCATGTGCCCTTCCTGCAGGTTCCCGGGGTTAGCAGGCGAGTCAGCGGAGGTAAGGCAGTCAGTAAGCGCTGGCATGGTGGAAGAAGCTCGTATTTGTCACTGGCTGCCCAGTGATTGGTGCTCATCGCTTGTCCAGTCCCCTGGGGCTGGGGTCACATGGCTTGGGGACCCCTCAGGGGCTGCAGGCAGGGTTGTGACAGCAGATGTGTCCGTGGCACGTCATGGCCGGGGGACAGGCTGCACTGGCCCGCAGAGGTGAGCGCACGGCCTGGCCTGCGGCAGGAATCGTGGACGCTCACATCTGCTCCGTTGCATCGTGCGTGGCCTCCATTCATTTCCCTCAAATGGCTTTCAAACCCTTCTAAAAATAGGAGCTTAATGAGACGTTTAGCAAAATGCCACACGGTATTTATCCCTGCGCTTGGCTGCATTGTTAGCTCCTGAGAAGGAAACGCTCTCCCGTGTACACAGCGTGCCGCCCTCACGGGCACAGGCCAGGCGGGCTGCCGAGATGGCTGGAGATGGCGGCAGGACAGAGCCGCAGTGGGACCACTCCCTCGCCCAGGTGGGCGGCTTCGTGAGGACTGGTGGGGAAGGGACATGACCAGGCCGCCAGCCCTGCCCCAGGAGCTCAGAGTCCGAAGGATGGCGGAGACAGCAGGGCCGCAGGAGGTGCTCACAGGGGAGAGTCAGGGAGGAAGTTTCTGGAAGAAGGGCTGACACTGGGGTCGAGGCGGCTTCGATCTGTGGGCTGAGGCTCTCTGTCTTTTAGTGGCTTGTTCTTTGGAGGATGTGATGGCCTCCTGGGAAGTTTTCCTGAAGATGTGACTTGCTCGTGGTTGTGCACCTGGGTGATTGTCACCTCCATCTTCATGGGACGCCTCGGGCCCTTCGGCCCAGCCTTCATCTCTGCCCCCTGGGGCGTGAATCCCCTCTCTAGCCTCAGATGAACCCCTTCAGAGAGGAGAGGCCTCCTCTCCCATACCAGAAACCCTATAGTGCTGACTCCTCAGGGGCAGTGGGGCTGGGCCTGAGCACCAGGAGCAGATAGGCCACAGGCCAGGAAGAGCCTCTCTGGTCTCAGTGTTCCTATCTGTAAAATGGGTGGACTGCGTTTCTCCAAGCCTGTTGTTAGAGTCAGTGAGGAAAGGGTAAGGAAGGGCCCCACATGGCACGGGGCACAGTCACTGGTGCTCTGGAAATGCCCTTGAGGTCAGTGGCAGCCACGGTACTGAGCACTGACATGCCCATTCAGGCAAGAGGAAACAAATATTACCAAACACAGTCAGACTTGGAGGGCACTGGGGGGGGGTAGCCCCCCTGGCTGCCCTCACACTGGGGTGGCGAGGGCTCCAGGACCCTGGGAACCAGCCTCCAAGGCCTCTGAGGCCCCCTGAGTTCATCTTGTATTTATTTTATTTTTTATTTTTTTTGAGTCAGAGTTTCATTCTTGTCGCCCAGGCTGGAGTGCGATGGCGTGATCTCGGCTCACCACAACCCCCGACTCCCGGGTTCAAGTGAGTCTCTTGTCTCAGCCTCCCGAGTAGCTGGGATTACAGGCATGCACCACCACACCCGGCTAATTTTGTATTTTTGTCGGAGACGAGGTTTCTCCATGTTGGTCAGGCTAGTCTTGAACTCCCGACCTCAGGCGATCCACCCACCTCAGCCTCCCACAATGCTGGGATTACAGGAGTGAGCCACTACTTCTGACTGAGTTCATCTTTTGGGCATCTCAAAAGTCAGCAAACCTGTGGCACAGGACTCACCCCGCGTGCTGCCATATTTGCTCCGCGGATGTCCCAGTTCCACCCAGAGCAGCCTCGAGCCCATGCACTTGATGCAGTCTGGGTGGTTGGGCTTGCTGGGTGGCACGGGAGTCCCTGTGCCATGGCGCTTCTGCCGAGCCACCTCTGCACCTGGGTGCCTGGGCCTTCTTGCCCAGCTGTCAGCTTTTTGGCTTACTCACCCAGAAGAGCCTGGCACGGGCTGGTTCAAGGCCAGTACACAGACTCTCTAGCCTGCTTCAGAGCCAGGCCCTTCTCTATGGGTCACCAAGTGCCCCACCCCCACCCCAGCGTTGTCCCCTGCACCCACTGGGCTCCCGTGCATGTGACCCTCCCTTGGGACCAGGTAGCTGGAGACCAGCCCCCACCCCAACTCCCCGCTGAATGGTGGTGCCACTCTCTTCATTCTGTGGGAAGTCTGTGGCCCTCATGTGGCATGTGTGTAGCTCTGTGGCTGTGTGGTTGGCACAGAGGCCTTGTGCTTCCGTCTCAGGCACCTGGCATGGCAGACGGCCTTGCTCTTCCTACTGTGATGCCAGTGCCATGGGGGCTCAGAGAGGACGTGGGATCACTGTGGCTGAGGGGCCTGTGAGCAGCATGGGGAGCCACCCACTGCACTTTAAGGAAAGGCACCCGGCCTGCTGGATTCATGCGGATTCCTGCGAGCCTGACTCTGAGGACCCAGAACCTCACCGGGCCGTCGATCTGAACACACTTAAACGCTGCTCGGCGTGAGGGTTCTGTGTGACACTCGGCGCCCACCCGTGTACTCTCCACCTTCCCGGGTGAGGCCAGCCGGCGGCTTCCCTGCACACTCACGCAGAACTGACCTCTCCAGATCGCAGCCTCACTGCAGGCCTTCCCCCTGGCTTCCCAGGCAGCACAAAAATCAATGTGAGAACACAGACTTGAACAACTCTGGAAATTAAGTAATTTTCACAATGTATATTACAAGGGAAAAGATCATTTTACTAGTGAATCTGTGAAATCAACTTGTTGAAAGTCAACATTTCTGCATGTTTAAAGGTAGCCTTGGAGGCTTGGTCCATGGTTGGGAGAGGCTGTGGTACCAGGGCTCCCTTGTGGCCCCTCTCTGGGGACCTCCTGGGGGTCCTGAGCCCTGGGCTGTGCTGGCTGCTGGGCTGGGGCTTCTTCCTGTGGGGCTCAGGGAGGTCCCATGAGGCAGGGCCCCTGAACATCTTTCAGACCTGTGTGGTCACCGGTGACCTTACTCTCCTGGCAGCCCTGCTTCTGCCCTGGGGTCCAAGAAGACCCCGTGGGCGCAGAGAGCACGAAGCCACCATGCTGGCCTGTTGAGAAAGAGCAGCGTCACCCAGGGGAGGAGCCCTTCACGGGGTGGACGTGGCAGCGCAGCCTAGCAGCCTGCACTTTTCTTTTGTTTCTTTCCTTTTCTTTTTGAGATGGAGTCTCGCTCTGTCACCCAGGCTGGAGTGCAGTGGCACGATCGCAGCTCACTGCAATCTTTGCCTCCCAGGTTCAAGCGATTCTCCTGCCTCAGCCTCCCGAGTAGCTGGGATTACATGCACACGTCAGCATGCCCGGCTAATTTTTGTACTTTTAGTAGAGGCGTGGTTTCACCACGTTGGCCAGGCTGGTCACGATCGCTTGACCTCATGATCCGCCTGCCTCAGCCTCCCAAAGTGCTGGGATTACAGGTGTGAGCCTCCACGCCCTGCCCAGCTTGCACTTTTCAAGCTGTTGGGACCCTGGCCAGCAGTGTCACCTCTGGGGTCTCAGCTCCCAGTGATAGGAAGGCCCAGGGCAGAGGCCCATAGGCATAGGAGCATGTGTGGCTGTAGTCCGGGCCTTCCTCTCTGCTGGTGGCAGCCCGTGTGAAGGTTCCTCTGGGCTGTCTGCCCACTGGACCTCACCTGCCCTCCTGCGTGTATCTGATTAGAACCCGGACCTAGGGCTCTACCTGGACCTAGGGAAAGAGTGGGGAGGCAGCCATGCAGGTGGACAGTCAAGGGAAAAGGGAGGAGCTGTGGCTTAGTCCAAGCGGAAGAGGACAGAGGCCACCCAGGAGTGAGCCAGGGCATGGTGACAGATTGAAATGGTAGGGGGCAAGGGTACAGGGCAAGGTCAGAGAAGAAGGAGAAAGAAACCGGGGACGGTGTCTACATTTGTTTATTGGGTGACTGGCTCTGTGCTGTCGCCAGAGACCAAGGTAAGACCCACAAGGGCAAGGGCAGTTTGGTGATGATGAGCACCACGTGGAGGCAGGGAGTGGGCAGAGCCTGTGGGAGGTCGGGGGCACTAGACTGTGTTGTGGGTCTGAAGGCAGAAGAGCCATTCAGCCACCCTCCCCATCTTTAGAAACGGAACTTTAATTTTCTTCACAGAGGCATGAGCTTTGCTGGAATACTGCATTTCCCAGACTCCCTTGGAGTCAGATATGGTCACAGGACTCAGTTTATCATGTGAGGTCCATTTGGGAGTAGTATAGAGGCAGCTGTCTTGGCAGGGAAAGCTGCCTTTCATCCTCTTACTGCCAGGCTGGACTATGGATGTGATGGCTGGAGTTTCAGCAGCCGCCTGGAGGTCAGCAGGAGTCACCCTTAGGCCTGTTGGCACGGGAGGGTGGGCAGAGAGGAGGAGGAGATGTGAGTAGATGTAACTGTGAGTGGATGACAAGGGCTGGGAGGGGGCATGAGGCTGGCAGGAGCAGGGAGCTCTGGGGCCTCCAGGCCGTGACTTCTCCTCCCTCCTGTGGAGGAGCAGACAGGCCCCCGCAGCATGGCTGTCCCCCCCGTGTGTCCTCGTCACCTCCCCTCCAGCCCACCTCCTCACACTTTACGTTTTGAGAGCTGTTTTCGTGTCTGGTGTGGCCCTGCCACATGCTGAGCGATTCCAGGCCACGGGTGGCCTGCCTCGCCCTCTGAGCTCTGTGTCTTGACGTCTGGCTTGGCCTTGTCCCTCTGGCTGACCGGAGCTGCGGCCCTTACTTGTCACATGCAGGACTCTGCCATGGCCTAGAAATGCCCCTGCAGCGACGACTCTGATCGTAGTTTTCTCCGTTCCTTAAACATCATGCCCGTGCATGGGCCTGGCCAGGTGTAGACACCATCCATCCCAGCCCCAAACACGACAAGGCCCCCGGCTGGCTCCCTGAAGCTCTCAGGAAGCTGGGGGGCCCCAGCGGCGCCTGTCCTGTCAGCCTGGCCTGCCGCCAGCTGCTGTTGCCTTTAGCAGGCAGTGTGCCCGGAGTGTCTGACTGTAGACTGCAGCCCTGTTAGGCAGGGAGTGATGGCAGCTGCTCTGGGACACATGCCCGGGGTCTGGGATGCCAGGAATGCAGCCCTCAGCCCGCTCTTCCCCTCCCTGCTCTCGGCGGCCCCCTCCTGGTGATTTCTGCATTAGGAGCAGACAGGCTTGCAGACCCGGCCTTCTCCTCTGGCGTCGGGATCGCTGTGGGAAGAGCCTCTCTGCCGCCTTGTCAATAAGCGCCTGACCGAGGGTGCCTCTCCTAGAAGTGGGCGTCCTGCCCAGCTGCCCACTGGGTGTTTCGTGAGTGGGTCCTCCAGGGGTGACGTGGCCACAGCATCTTGGCCCCATATACCACAAGGCAGGAAGTCTTCATGGGTTGAAACAGACGATTGGCTGCGCCAGGGTTTGCAGTGTCCTCTGTGTGTTGACAGGAGTCTCAACCGTGTGCCCAGGGATGAACTGGAAGGGCAGCGTGGTGGGCACGCTCCATGCCGAGCTCGTGTTTTCAGCACTGAAAATCGCTTTTCTCTGTAGAATTTGCTTTTTGGAAAAAGAATGCCATTAATTACAAGGACAGCATTCGTCCCTGTGCCATGAGAGACTCCTCGGAAGGTGGCTGTATTGCGGCGTCACCTTCTCGGGCTGTCCTCCTGGCGAGCTGGCCAGCTCCAGCACCTGCCACCCTGTCCTGGCTGGCTGTCACTGTCTTTCTATTTTTAGCCCTGATTTGGTCCAGAACTTGACAAGATTTTCAAACTCATAACTGGATTGTCAAAGAAATCAGCTCTCAGAGCCGGCACTCTGGACTGCCAGGATGGTCTGGGAGGGGGAGGGAGGGAGGCCAGAGCCGCCCCAGGGATGCCTGGCCACCATGGACTAGTGAACATGTTGGGCAAATGGTGGTATCATCAAGCGACACAACTCTAAGGCATTAGGGCCGGCGAGGATGTGTGGCACTTGGCATTGCAGCAGCCAGCACGTGTCAGCAAAGGAAGTCCCTCTTTCGGGGCACCGCGGCCGTTCTCCCGCAGGCTCCTGCACTCACCAGACAAGGGATGGGCTGAAGCTGACGTGGATCCACACCCGAGTGCCCACCCTCAGGGGCAGTGGTGCGGACGGGCGTGGCCTGACCTTTCTGCATGGAGCTACTTCCTTGTCTTCTGTGTATCAGGTGGTATTCGTATTCTTTCATCTTCTAGTTAAAAGGGCATTGAGTGTGATAAAAGGTTGAAAATAAGGTAAATAAGGATGAACTTTTCACAGGCAGCCTTCCCACCAGGACCTCCGTGGCCCTGCTGCCTCTGGGGCTTGTGCCCAGCGTTGTGGGGTGTGAAGTGTGACACTGAGCTTATCAAGTGCCCCCCAGTCAGCCCCTCTCCCTGCTGGTGAACCACCGCCCCAGAGGGAGTTTCCTGTCCTTCCAGATGGTCCAAGGCAGGGCTTCTCATCTCTTGGAGAAGTTGGTCAGTGTTGACTGCCCACAGAAAACCCATACCCCACGCGCACACTCTGTGTGTGGTTTCAAAGGCCCTGTGGAAGGCGACAGGCACTGTCTGTGCTGGGCCCAATCAGAGCCTAGACTATCTGACCGCAGTCCAGGCTCCTGGCTTCCACGTGAAGATGTCATCCTAAGTTTCAGGGCCAAGTAGGGACACATTGAGTGGGGACAGTCCCTGTAACCCTCTCCGGGAGACAGGGTTGTCTGGTGGTCAGGTCCAGCGGCTCAGGAGGGCAGCCTTGCTGGTGGGGGAGGTGGCAGCCCTGCCACAGGCTGGCTGCTTAGCCCTGAGCTGGCTTCTTGAGCGGCTGTCTTCTCCCTCGGACGTGGTGGGTACGGAGGATACCTCACAGTTGTCAGATTTATGCGTAGCTTGAGGCTGGCTGGAGTGAACACCAGGATGGGCAACCTTCCTTAAACATCAGGGCCGAGCATGGGCCTGGCAGTGTGCAGACATTGCCCATCCCAGCCCCAAACCTGACAGGGCCCCAGGCTGGCTCCCTGAAGCCTTCAGGAAGCTGGGGGCCCCCAGCAGCGCCCGTCCTGTCAGCCTGGCCTGCAGCCAGCAGCTGTTGCCTTTAGCAGGCAGTGTGCCTGGAGTGTCTGACTGTAGACTGCAGCCCTGTGAGGCAGGGAATGATGGGTGGGCTTGAGGCTGTCAGCTCCCCTCCCTGCACCCTTCCTCCTGTTCTCTCCTGGGAGTGTCCTTCTCTACCCTCACAGCACAGCCCCCACCCCGGGCTGGGTCACACTGTCACCCGATGGATCCATGTAAGTGCACTTGCCTGCCTGGCCATCCGGCAGCCCTCCCCTTCTCTGGCCTCCCAGCTGCTACCTGGGAGCCACTGCTGTTGGTGCCAACCACCCCATGCGCAGCAGGGTCTGCACACAGCACCCATCTGCTCTGCTTCCCATCATCCTGGCCACAGCCCCATGATCTTAAGTCCCATGATCCCCGGGGGCTTCCAGGGCACCGGCTGCTTGTGCATCAGCATGGGCTGCACCCGGCACCATCCCCATCCAGAGGGGCAGATGCCAGCACTGGGCCCTGTGGAGGGGCCGTGGCCAGGCACTGGGTGCCCCTGGGGCATAGGCGATGCAGGAGGCAGAGTGGCCATCTCGGGGTGCCGTCCGCCTCATGTGGGGGTGATTTGTCTCCTTGCACAGATACTCTGATGGCTCCTTTCACGTAGGAATTATTTCAGCACCTGGGAGAGCAGCCTGTGGAGTAACCACTGCACATGTGCTGTACTCCGCAGCTCCTCCCAGCTGGAGAGAAGCCACTTCTGGCGTGTGGACGCTCCGCAGGACAGCGCTGCACTGTCCTGCTTCTCTCAGCCGCTTTCCTGATCTCTTCTCGGTGTTCGTGGTTCAAATTTGTGACTGCAGACTCTGACGCGACACACGTCATCTCTGATTATTTGGTGGCTTGGAACTTGTGCATTTGTGGCATGTGCGTGTGTCCGTCTAGATGGGCTGCTGCAGGTGTCCTTGCTGCTGCGCGGGCCGGGGTGTGGCTCTCCCACCTTCCTTACCTGTTCTGCGCCTGGTCTCACAGATGGTGGATGCACCATGGTGGCCCTTCCCACACATGTGCCCCACGGCTCCCAAGCATGCCATGGTGAGCTCTGCATGGTGGTGCAGTTGTGCTCCCTGGTGCTGGTTCCACAGCTCACTGACCCCCACTCTGAGTCTGCTGGTGAGGTGGTGTGGCTCAGCTCCCAGCCTCACCTTCCCTTCCCGAGGGCCCGGTAGGGCTGGTGCCCGGACAGCGGCCCAGGACGTGGAGATCTTTCTGGTTGCCCAGCTGTAAGTTGGGGGCATCTCTGCAAATCACATGTCGTTCAAGCCCTCATTCTCTCTTTACTGAGATGCCAGTTACCCCTGCCATGCTGGGTGTGAGGCAGGGATAACTGGGGGACTCCAGGCAGGTGCGCGGTGCCTGGAGGGTGCCACGGCTCTTAGCTGGGTCTTCCCCATGCCCGTCACCCTCCAGCTGGCAGGTGTGCCTGGGCTTCCCCTCCGGCTATCCCTGCACCCACACCCCCACATCCGTGAGGGCAGTGTCTCAACCAGCACCATGGCCTTGCCAGGACACCACAGCTCTGGGAGTCGGGCTGGGGCTCTGGCTCAGGTAGGTTCTGCACCCAGTCCCTCCCTGACCTGGTGTTCAGTATGGCCTCGACCAGCACTCAGCATTGGCATGCTTCTGTGGTTGACGTCCTAGAAACTTAGCAGAATTAGCGCGACGTGATGCAGACCCTTAGGCACATTGAGAGCCGCCACAACAGAGTGCGTAAGAAAATTCCAGGTAGAGGAGTTTGTAATGGGGGGTTCTTTGCTTTGAAAAGAGAAAGCACTCTCGTTTGGAGGAGGGCGTCCTACAGGCCACATGGACACCTGGGTCCTGGGCTACTGTGAGGTCTCCCCAGCCTGGTCCTCTCTACTTACCCCCAGACTACGTGCTGGATTAAATATCAAAGTACAGGGGTCTTCACCTGGAGCCGTGCCATGACTCATTATCTTCAAATGTCTGAAATCTGAATCCTTGAATCATTTACACCTTGACCTGTTCTCTCACTAATTCTTATGTGTCCCCACACCTGACACGACCAAGCCACGGGGCTGAGATGGCAACAGGAAGGAGCATCCCATGGGAATATCATAAAAATGAGCAGGAGATCCCAGACAGGGTGGCCCCAGCCCTCCCCCCCACTACCTTCCCTTCAGCACTCGCACGGGCTGTGGCGCACATGTGCCACGAGCCTCCTGGCTAGTCTTCACGCCCTTCTGCAGTTTGGGAGGGACCCCGGACTTTCTCAGTTCTAGAAAACCTGAGGCTTCCAGGGTGCTGGGAAGAAGGGGCCAGCCCACCCGCCATAGCACATGCTGGTCAGGCCCCACCTACCAGCTGGCCCAGGGATACCAGGTGACCATAGAGGTGTGTCTGGCCCTGCTGGGGAGGGGGCACTGCCAAGAAAAACCTCTAGAAGGAGACTGTGCCTGAATTGCCTTTTAGAAATGGAAATCATGTTTTCAATATACGCCTTTGTGAAAACAAATGGAAAGCAGAAGTTGAAAGGCGAGCAGTGGAGGACAGCTGCTTCCCTCCCAGGCTGAGGCTGTGGGGGTGGTCCAGCTCTTGCCCACCCTGCTGCTGTGCGTCTCTTGATAGAGGAGGCACTGGGCCTCCCACCTGCCTGCCGCCTGCTGCTCCTCAGTAACCTTTACGCTCAAAGCAGTTGCCAGCATCGTTACGTTTTTTTCAGCAACATATCTTTAAATTGCTAAATAAATAAACATCCTATTACATGAATAGACCAAAATTACCTTCAACACACTAGCAGAGTTGGCCTTTTTTTCCCCTCACCTTTCACTGTGAAAAAGTTTAAAATACAGAGAGGCAGAATGCATCATTCAGTGACAACCACCTAGCTTTAACAGCTGGTAGCACTTCCATGTTTGCGTGAGTGACCTGTAGCAAGGGGCTGAGTGTCTCATCTTGGGCGCACACATGGAAGGGAGTGGCAGAGACAGCACCTGGGCCCCATGCGCCAGCCGGGTGGCTCCTGGGAAGGGCTTTCTGCACAAACGTGTGCCGGGGCTTGTGGACCCCACAGCGTGGACTAAGGCTCTCCAGCATCCGCGAATACCCAAGCGCTCTTTGGGTGTCCCCAGCTGTTCCCCCGATGTCCTTGGGGATAACTGAGCCAGCCCCAGAGTGGGCTGCGAGCCTTGTGCATTTTTCGGGGTGGCAGCAAGCCCTGCTCTGTGGCACCGCTGAGCATCCTGACATTGTGTCAGGACCTCAGGGCCTCCTCGCTCTGGACCCCTTTTCTGTTCCTGTGTGTTGTAAGTTCCTTTCAGGATTTTGATCTGTTTGTCTCTTTGAAGAGCTCTTTCCACACTAATGCCAGCATTTCCTTCTTTCTGATAAAAATTCCAGGTGTTTTCTTCCATTTGTTCATTTGTCTTTTGCCTTTGTTTTGTGTATGTATATGAGAGATATAGTTTTCATTTGAAAGGTTTTATTTATTTATTTTTTAAGGTTTTGTGTATTGAACTTGTCAGTCTTGCCTTCTGGACTGGGAGTCATGGTTAGCAAGGGCTTCCTGCCTCTAAGGTGTGACGGTCTCAGCGTATTTCCTGTGGTGTTCTCATGTTTTCACTTTGCGCGTTTAAAGCTCAGAGGGTAGGTGGGAAGCACAGGCCTCGTGCAGGAGTCTGGCACGGGCAGTGCCTCTGAGGGGCGGGCACACCAGCGCGGTGCTTCTGGTGCCTGCGCGTGGCCGGGGCTTGTAGCATCTGGATTTCAAGCCACCTCCCGGCTCTGAGGGCAGCCTCACCATTGTCCCGGTCCTGACACCTGCACCACGAGGTCGTTTCCTCACGTACTTACTCACACCAGTGAGCAGGGTTTGTGAGCGCCAGGACACCAAGAGCCCAGTGAGTCCCCTTTCCCAGGATAACTGCATGCATCAGCACCAAGTCCATCATTAGGTTGTGAACAGCCCATGGCCACCTTGGGAAGATGGCCTTACTACTTTCCAGTGGCAGCATCTCCAAGGCTCAGGCTTTTCCTGGTACAAAGCAACCATCGCCGTGCCAAGTAACAGACCTGAGCCCTCTGTCTCTGATGCTGCTGTGCGGAGATCTGAGCCAGCTTCAGGGGAGCCCGAGGCCTCCGTGGGCTGTGCCAGGGGTGAGGCCAAGCTGGCCCAGCCACGTGAAGCTGCGTGTCATGGAGGGTGTGTGCTAAAGTGGGAGCCCCTCTCTGCAGGCCGTTCTTGTGTGTACAGGAAAAGCCACGAGCTGTCAGCTCTTTAGACACAGGCCGCTAAGGCCTCGGTCACCAGCGTGAAGTCCTGTTTGATAAGCCCAGTGCCCCGTCGGCGGGTCCTGTTAGGAAACTGATTTGGAGGCACTTGTCACAGCCGAGGGTGAGGGACAGGCAGGACCTGGGTGGTGCCAGGTGGAGCTCCTCCTAGGGAGGGTTTTCGGCGAGGGTCCCAGCCTGCATGGGGCACAGGGTGGCCTGTGCCTTGGCACAGCCTGTGTGTCAGGAGCTGGGTCCCCACTGCCCTTGCTGCAGAGACTGGTGGTCCCTTGGCCACAGAGGGTTCCTGAGCCTGTTAGCTAAGGCTGAATGTCAGTGTCGAGTCAGGAATTTCACAGCCCAAATGCAGACACGGGAGGAAGGAAGTGGCCTCATTCAGGAACTTGAAGTGGGCCAGGCACGGTCTGCGGGTCTCCTGTAGCCCGAAGTTCACAGGGGTCCCCCGGCTGGCGGCGCTGACAGCAGCGGGCCTTTTCGGCACGATTTCATCACAGCTGGTCCTGTTCTTTCATCTACATGAGTACTTCATGGGAGCAGATACTTCGTATTGAATATGGATTCAGACCCTGCAGGCCCCTTGTGGGAGGAATACAGATGCCCCGCTCGCCCCTCCGCTGTCTGCGGAAAGGCCTGTGGGTTCAGGTAGGAACGGTGACCCTCGACCTCTGTAGTGCATGGTCGATGGAGACTCTTCTCAGATCGGGAGTGGCGCATCTGAGAGGGGCCTGTCCAGTGTTCATTCCAGCCTCTCTGGAGTGCAGAGGGTGGAGTCTGGGGTGGAGTCTGGGGGCGGCAGGGCCTCTGTTCTGGTTCTGGCCTGAGCCCACCTGGCCTCTTCCTGCTCTGTAAAGTGTGGCCGTCGCCCCCTGTGACTGCCAGGGCTCGTGACTGCCAGAGCCCCGTGGCGAGGAGGGTGTGGCATGGGCAGAGGAGCGACTTGTGTGTGCCCATCCTGCTCCGGGGGGTGTGCAGACCCCTTCAGCCTTGATCGCACCTGAGATCGCACCTCTGTCCCCTCCTAGGAGCTGCCTGAACTCCTGCGGATAGACAACAGTGGCCAAGATGAGCACCAAATAGCAGGGCGAGTTCCTGGAGCCCCCTGCACCAGCGTGGCTCTCACTGACCCCTAGCCTGGGTGTGGCTCCCCTCTCCATTGTCATCACAGTCCGGGGACTCATCCTCCTCACATTGTGTGGAGAGCTGGCTCTAGCTTGCTGGCTTCTATAGCCAGGGTCTAGCCCACCCTGCTGCCCCCCACCGCAGCATGGGGAATGGGACGGCAGCGCAGGTGCCGCAGGGGTGCTGGGCTAGCTGCATGCCTCCTGGGACAAGTCATCCAGCCTCTCCGCTCCCCAGTCTCCTCACCTAAAAGACAGAGACGTTGGGAGAAATGACCCGAGGGCCTGCCTGCTGGGAAACCTCATGCTGCTGCCCTGCCCCCAGACCCCAGGTGTCCTCAGTGGTCTCCCTAGGTGGTGCCAGGGCCTCCCCTCTGCAGACAGCCGGGCACTTCCCAGCACCTTTAGTGGTTGGGGTTTCTCAGCAGGCTGCGCAAGCGGAGTGTCAGGAGGCTGTGGAAAAGCAAATTAAACCAATTAACCCTGCTCCCCGCCTCGCATGTCACCGTGGTGAGTCCCGTTTCATCTTTCTCGGTTAGGGGAAGAAAATAACAAGAGTAGGCAAATGGGCCTTTTAGCCCCATCGTGTTTCATTTATTCATCTTTGCATGTTGGCAATTTATAAACTTCTGACTTGAGTAGCTTTTAAGCAGACCTCTGCGTGCTCTCTGCTGTGCATGGGAGCAGGTGCTGACAAGCTTTACCACTGTGTGCACGCAGCCCTTCCTGCTGCCTGTGGGAGCCTTCCAGTACCTTCTGTGTGCACAGAGGGTCCAGGGGAGGGAAGCGCTGGTCGCTGCTGGCAGACCTTGGCCTGGAGCGGGCAGAGGAGGGAGGCAGGATTTATACCTAGAACAGTGCTGTCCAGAAAGACTGTGTCACCAGCCATGTGGAAATGTAAAAACAAAGAGGCAGGTGTCATTAATTTTAATAAAATATTTAACCTGGCCAGGCATGGTGACTCACACCTGTAATCCCAGAACCCTGGGAGGCTGAGGTGGGCGGATCACGAGGTCAAGAGATCGAGACCCCCCAGGCCAATGTGGTGAAACACCGTCTCTACCAAAAATACAAAAATTAGCTGGGCGTGGTGGCACATGTCTGTAGTCCCAGGTACTCAGGAGCTGAGGCAGGAGAGTCACTTGAACCCGGGAGTCGGAGGTTCCAGTGAGCCGGGATCACGCCACTGCTCTCCGTCCTTACAACAGAGTGAGACTCAGTTTCAAAATAAAATAAAGAAAATATTTAACCCAGCACATCCAAAATACTGTTATTTGAATCTGGAATGAATACAAAAACTATAAAAGAAATAGTTTACATTCTTTTGTTCGTAATAAATATTCAAAATCCAGAGTGTGTTCTGCACAGACCCCCCCCCGTTTCGGATGCTCTTCAGCTTATGCGGCCCTTGAAGGTAAAGTCAGCAGTAGCCTGCATCCCATGGCTCCGTTACGCTTCTCTGCGTAGTGCTAGACACTGTCTCTCTTCTTGTTTATTTCTCCATCTGTTGCCTGACCCACCCCCCCACATACTCTCACATATATGCCCTGCAGGCTGTGGGCTGGGCGTCCTCAGTGCCTGGAGCAGTGCCCGGCATGGGGCAGCCCTGGGCATGCAGTCACCCAGTGAACACCTGTGTCACCTGTGAGAAGGTCTGGCACGAAGAGCCTGGACCCCACGCCCCATTTTCTGAAGGAGGGGGCCGGGGTGCAGGTGGGAGCCAGTGCTCCAGGTGCTGTGGCTGCAGTGTGGGGAATGCCCCACAGCGCCTGGCATGCTCCCTACCCCTGTAAGCAGAGCTCAGCCCTCAGCAGGGCACTGTCTCAGCAGCTGCTCGTCCAGGCAGGGAGGATCCAGCATGACCTCAGAGCAGACCCTGCGCTGCTTTTATTTATTTATTACTGTTATTTTTTGAGACACAGTCTTGCTCTCTCAACAGGCTGGAGTGCAGTGGCATGATCTCTGCTCACTGCATCCTCTGCTTCGTGGGTTCAGGCAATTCTCCTGTCTCAGCCTCCCAAGTAGCTGGGACTACAGGCTGGCCACCACGCCCAGCTAATTTTTGTATTTTTGGTAGAGACAGGGTTTTACCATGTTGACCAGGCTGGTCTCGATCTCTTGACCTTGTGATCCATCCGCCTTGGCCTCCCACAGGGCTGGGCATACAGGCATGAGCCACTATGCCCAGACGTACTTCTTTTATTTTAAAAATTATTTTTAGCATGCAGCTAATGCATGTTTATTTGAAAAGATGCAAAAATATGGATAAGTAAAAAACAAATCATCACGTTCTCTCACAACGATACCACATTAGTCTTCCGCTGATGGTCCTTTTGGAGTTCTTTGTGCAAATGCATGTCCACGAATTTCCATGTACACACAGGAAGGTAACACCCAGGCATGTGCACAGCAGGGCGCCTTCGTGTGCCTGGCTCATGGTGGGCACTAGGAGCCCCATTGTGGAAGGCGTGGCCATTCAAGCGTTGCCGAAGGCACTTTGCACACATTCAACAAGCCACTAAGGGAGTTATTGTTCTGGCGTCTTCACCCCAGTGGGTCAGCAAGTGGGAAAGAGTGGCACCCAGCAGCTTCTTTGTTCCTGTGCTCAGCAAGTGGGAGGGATGGTCACAGCCCTTTAACTCCCCACCCACAGCTCAGGGAGCGCTGCAGCTCTTTTGCTCCTGCAGTTTGCGGAGTGCTGGGCTCTTGTCCCACAACTAAGAGGAGTAAGGTATGTGGACACCAGAGAGTGAGTAGGGCAGAGCAGAATTTTACTGAGCAACAGAAAGAAAGCTCTCGCTGCAAGAAGGGACCTGAACGCAGAGTAGCCATCTGTGAGGGTGAGTCCAGGTTTTTTACGGGCTTAGAATTGGGCGGATGCATGCTGATTCGTCCACGGGTGGGCCTGGAGAAAGCACCATTCGATTGGGTAAAGGGCATCATTCCAAAGGAACCAACTGAAAGAGAGTGGGTAAGATGGGGATGGAAGTTCTCACTCCAGTCGTGGACTCTATCTGGAACTGGCAGTTTGGTGTTCAGGCTCTAAACTGTCCTTGGCTTGAAGGTCAGGTTTCACCCGTCCCTGTCTGTCCAGGACCTTGTGTGTCTCCTGTTACCGTCACTGTTATCCCATTTTACAGATGAGGAAACTGAGGCACAGAGGGTTGTGAGACTTGCCCAGCGTTGTGTAGCTAATAGATGCAGGACTGGGATTTGAACGTGGCCATGGGGCATCAGCAGACGTGCTCTTAGTTGCTTCACTGGACTCTGCAGTGTTCACTGACCAGCAGGTGCTGTGGGCTCAGTTTCGGGGACATAGGGACACACAGACCTGTTGATGTAGTGGAGGAGACTCTGGGGAGAGCAGCAGGGACATATCTGCTGTGCTCGTGGGGTCAGGCAGCAGTGGAGGTGGGCTCGGGCCCAGCTCCCCCGCATCTGATCCAGTGACCTTGTTTCCCCTTACTGCTGCCCATTGTCACGTGAGCCTCAGCCCTGGGCCAGCCACTCAGAGCTCAGGGTCTCAAGAGGGAACCCAGGGCCTGCAGTCACCACCCGCCCACTGTCCTGGAGCCTGGGGCCTAGGACACAAGCATGTTACCAACTCACCTTTCCTGGGAAGGCCTGGCCTGTGGGGGAGGTCAGTGTCCTGCACGGATGGCACTAGGATTCCTTTGACTCTGGAAAAATAAAACCCTTTTGGTAAGAAGCAGCAAAGCCATGGCGTTAGCTGCTCTCACCATCCGGAGCCTCACCTATTGGAGCCTGCCCAGGGCAGGAGCGAGCAGCAGGGCGGCTTCTAAGTGGGGTCCACTGCTGTGTGGTCCATGGGGGGAACTGTTGGAAACATCCCAGCTTGGCTTTCCAGACCCACCCTGTGTCACACTCACTGAACTTTTAGGGAGATGCCTTTGCCTGCATGGTGGCGTGTGAGCCAGGGCCCCACTTTTGCCTGGGTGATATTGGCAGAGGCCTCTGGCCTTCGACTTCAACAGAGGCCGCCTGGCGGGAAGGATGAGTAACTCTGTCCACTCTCATGATGTATGAGTGTCCAGGGCACACCCAGGTCGCCCACCATCCTGAGGACCAGGACATCCCTCTCCCGAGGCCCCACCTCCCAGGTCCCAGTTGCTGGGGCTGGGGCCAGGACAGTGGGCAGTTTTTTGAGCTCCTTGGGTGCTGATAGACATGTGGTCAGAACTGTCAACCTCCAGGCCGTGCAGCGAGTCTGCCTCTGTTCTTTTGATCCCTCACTGACCACAGACCCTACAGCCTTTACAAAGGGCCTTTGCAGACATTCCGTGTCCACTGGGAGGATTCTTGGGATGCAGGCCAATAGAGATAGGTGGAGTGCACTCCACGCTGCCCTCTGGCCGTGGGTGCCGCAGGGACCCAGGCAGCGAATGGATTGCGGAGGCCTGACGCCGCCTTGTCTTGGATGGCATTAACACCATCAGCACAGCCTCCCGTGAACTTTCGTCTCCGCAAAGGTGGTCATCAGTTGTTTATGGAAGAGTTAAGAATAAAAATGCAAGTGCCGTCTCTAGTTTTCTGGGCCAGGCCTGTCACCACCCTGCCCCCCGGACACGGTCACTGCCGGGAGAGCCGTGTCCCTGAATGTGACCGAGGATGGCTTTGCTGGTGGTGGCCCCTCCGCCTGCCTGGTGTAGAGGATGCAGAACAGCTCTTGGCTAATAAATGTGCCATGTTTCCCAGACAGGAGACAGCTTGGCCTAGTGCATAAATAAGACAAGCCTTTTTAAAAAAGAAATCTGTATTTAAG
This sequence comes from Cebus imitator, assembly GCF_001604975.1. Classification (NCBI taxonomy): domain Eukaryota; kingdom Metazoa; phylum Chordata; class Mammalia; order Primates; family Cebidae; genus Cebus; species Cebus imitator. The sequence goes on from NW_016107644.1 coordinate 329,569, forward strand.
GACGTGTTTGGCTGTGTTCTCTGCCTCCTGCAAAGGTCACCCACATAGATTTTTCCTTCTTTAGCATTGCAGGCTGTGAAGAGTTGGGCATTTCTATTCTCCCTCCACCCAATGAACCTGGGGGACTAAATTAGATTCTGAAATTGAGTGTGCAGTGGAGTCAGTCAGTTACCATAATGGGAGGGTATTGCTTCTCACCTTGCAAGGAGCGAGGTCATGATAATACGAAGCGAAGTGGATTAAAAATAAAACCAAAGGTATTTATTTATGACTTGCTCCGAATTGGATTGGCATCCATGTAAGTCGCATCTAATGGTGAAAGACAGCAGATTGATGTTGATATGTCCCTGGGGACTTTTAGCCAGTGAAATTTGCTCCCTGAATTCAATTTAAAGGCCTACAGAAAGTATCCAAAATGCAAAAGGAAATGGAATTGAGGAAGTGGGGGTAGAAGCCCAGCAACTGCGAAATAGCAATTGGAAGAC
>NW_016107644.1:332139-379082 GCF_001604975.1 Cebus imitator
GGGGATGGTCCTGCTGTGTAACACTCCTGGTGGGGAATGGAGAGGGGACGGTCCTGGTGTGTAACCCTCCTGATGCGGGACGGAGAGTGTGACTCTCGGATGGCTAAGGGGCATGTGTCAGTGAGGGCGGGGCTGGTAACTTGTGGACCCCAGCTCCCGCACAGCCAGGATGAGAGCCCAGGCCATCTGTCCATGCTCTGTGTCTGTGCAGCTCGGCCCATCCTGTCTTTGCCCCTATGGAGAGCTTGCCGTCCTTATCCGCAGATGAAGGGAGTGTGGCTTGGAGAACCAGGCCCTCTGCTCAGGACCAGGTGGACAGGGAGACAGGATGTGAACGGCAGAGCCCAGCTGCCCATCATTCCCCTCCGTGACAGTCTTGCTGGGCTGTGTTTTCTCAAGGCTGGCAATATGGGCAGCCTGAGCTTGTGGTCCTCCCTGTGTCTTGTCTCCTGTTAGGAGCTGGGGAGAGTCAGTTCAGCACCCTCGGGGCCCCCCAGCCACCTGTCTGACTTCCTGGATCTGGCTTCTGTTTGAGATGAGAGGTAGAAGTAGGGGAGCCTGCAGGTGGCTCCTGGGGGCAAATTCCCGAGGACCAAAGCCCTCAGGGCCATCAGGGCAGTAGACCCCTCCCTCAAGGAGTCTCCCTGGCTTCATGACGGAGCCTGGGCTTCCGCTAGGGCTGACCTGGCGGTCCTGTTTCTCTTGTGAGAACCCTACCCCGGGAGGCTGTCCTGGCCACTCCACCCTCATTCATCCCTACTGCTGCCAGGTGCCTGTGTGTTCTGCCCGTCCTTGGTGGGCCACCAGCTGCTCTGGATGTGGGTGTGTTCACGGGGGGAGGGGCTGTCAGAGAAGATGGTCGTGGGGGTCCCCCCAGGCTCTTTGCTTGTCCTTCCCAGCCCCGGCCTCAGTGGAGGTAGGTCAGCCTCCATCTCCTCAGCGTCCGCATCCTGGCTTCCAGACCGTGAGCTGGACAGGAGCACTGGACTCACTGGGTGGGCACACTGCTCTGGAGACTGTCCCCCATGTGTCTTTTGGGGGTGGGACTCAGTGACCCCACAGCCCACCTAAGCTGAGACATGGTCCAGCTGCAGGCCAGAGGTGCCACCCAGTGAGCCCGGTGTGTCCGCCCAGCATGCCCAGTGAGCTCGGCATGTGAGCACCCAGTGCCCCCTACCCTATGCTGGCTGTGCTGCTGGTCTTACGCGCATTTTCCCAGTCTGCCCAGCAGCCCTGACAGGCTGGCAACGGTGACCCCATCTCGCAGAGGAGGGAGCTGGGCCTCGGGATGGAGTCCTTGTCCTAGGGCACCAGACTGGACCCAGACTTGAAACCAGGTTTGGTGGAGCCCCGCATCCCCACCCACTGGCATGAGGCGGGCATGGAGGAGGGGCCAGGCAGGGCTTTGTGTGTTCCTGGGCTCCCTGGGAGGGCCTATTCTGTGGTCTCCACATGTGTGCTTTAGCTGCTGACTGTGCTGGTGCCCAGAGGGGCCTCTTGATGCACAGAAATCTGTGCTTAGTGGCAGTGCCACTAAGGTGTGGTGGTGTGGTGCTTCCTGGGCTGATAGAGGCTTCGGGGAGTGGGAAGCTCCTGGGCGGGGCCTGCAAAGCTGCGGCAGGCCCCTGAGAACTGGGTCTCCCCATGAGCAGCCGGAGATTCAGTTAAAGGAAGTGCTGGGTGGCCCCTGCCACACTGTCTCAGACCTGCAGCTGCACAGTGGACTTCCTGCCTGGCTGCTGGGATGGGGCAGGGGCTGTGGGGCGAGGTCTGGACGCTGCTGTGGTTGAGCAGGGAGCAGCTGCTGGTGGGCAAGTTTTCCTGGGCCACCCTGCCCTCACTGTAGGTCACCTCCTCTGACCTGGGCTTGTCTCTTTTCCCCCAGGAGCTGCTGCTCTTCCTCCAGAACCTGCCCACAGCCCACTGGGATGATGAGGACATCAGCCTATTGCTGGCCGAGGCCTACCGCCTCAAGTTTGCCTTCGCGGACGCCCCCAATCACTACAAGAAATGAGCCTGGGTCCCCTTGCAGCTGGCCTCCCTGCTCCGGGTGGGCGCCCCACCTGCCTGGCCGGTGGGAGGCCCCTGTGAGCTGGTTCCGGGCTGCCAAACAGCCTTGTGGTGTGGCCCCACCCTCCAGGGGTGCTGGTGAAGATGGGCCCCAGACTTGGTCCAGGGCTGACAAGGACAGGGACAGCCTCTGTTTTCTGAGATACCAAAGAAAGCCAGGGGAGGGTCCCGGCTTCGGTGGCCAGAGGCAGGTCAGGGTCCCCTCGCCCTCACCCTGGAGTGTCCTTGCCAAATGACTGCCTCCTGTACCCCCCAGTCTGGGGCGGCCTGGGAGGCGGACCCTCTCGGGAGGCCTGCTGTCTGGACGCCAGGGCCGGAACGAGGTGGTGGCCATCTCTACCTACTCTGAAATGAAAAACTTCCATTCTGTTGAGTGAAAGAATAAAATATAGGCAAAATATAGATGGAGACATTGCGCTGACCTGGGATCTCTCCTGTGAGACCGTCTCACAGCCAACCGGGTTTCGCCACTGCCGGCCCCTTCTCTCTGTGTTTTCCCGCTTGCTTGGTTTAAACATGACTAGGAAGCTGAGGGTGGGAGTCGGCGCTGTGAGCCCGCTGAGCACTTGGGAGGCCACGGGACCGAAGGCTGGGAGCGCAGGGAGGCCACGGGACCGAAGGCTGGGAGCGCAGGGAGGCCACGGGACCAAAGGCTGGGAGCGCAGGGAGGCCTCTCGCCATCGCCTTACTTTTCACCTCAAACCTCTTTTACACAAGAGAATCCCCCACCTCCCTGAGGTCCAAGGCCAAGTGGCCCTGCCATGCAGTTAACTGCTGGCTTCAGACAGAGCCCCTGGAGGCCTGCACAGGGTGTCTGGCCATGGCGGGCTGGTAGACGGGCAGGGGTTCGAGGCCCTGTTGTCAGAGCCCTGAACCACAGCGCTCTTCCCACCGCAGCCTGGCTTGGAAGTGGAATGAGCTTTTGGAGGCTCCCCGGGACTCACTGTCCTTGTCCAGATCTGCTAGGTGTGGGGGAGGTGGGACAGTTTCCACTGTGCACTGGTTCCCACCATGGACCAGTTTCTTTGTGGACCGGTTCCCGCCATGGACCAGTTCTGCCATGGACCAGTTCTGCCGTGGACTAGCTCTGCTGTGGACTGGTTCCCACTATATACCAGTTCAGCCCTGGACTGGTTCCCACTGTGGACTGGTTCCACTGTGGACTCGTTCCCGCTGTGGACTGGTTCCCACTGTGGACTCGTTTCCACTGTGGACTGATTCCCGCGGTGGACTGGTTCCCACTGTGGACTCGTTTCCGCTGTGGATTGATTCCCACGGTGGACTGGTTTCCACTGTGGACTCGTTTCCGCTGTGGACTGGTTCCCGCTGTGGACTGGTTCTGCCGTGTACTGGTTCGTTGGGCTTCAAGTGTGGAAGGGCCCAGACCAGGCCCCTGCCCAGGACCCTGATGGGGCTGTGTCTGTGGCCCCAGGGGCTTCAGGACTGGCTCCCCAGCATTCCCTTGGGTGTGTCACAGGCCTCATGGCACCTGGAATGTGGGCAGGGCCACAGCCACAGCCTCTCTGATTCCTGAGCCCAGGACAGGCTCATGTCCTCAGCGACCTGCTGGTGACCCGCTTCTCAGACTCTCCTCTGTCCCTCAGGAGCAGCTGTGTTCCCTCCCAGGCCTTGGGACACTGCCAGAGACTGTGGGACATACAGGCATAACTGATGTGTGTATTCCTGCTTCTATTTTAAAAATCCACGGTCATTACACACAGAATGGAAATTAGCACAAAGTGCTGTGCAAATGTCAGATGCTCCCAAACTAGCAAAGGGACCGGCTTGCGTCGGACCAGATTTGGGCACACCTTGCCCCTGCCTTCCCTGTACCTGCCCCAGGGTCAGGGGTTCCCCAGACCGCCACACCGCCTCCTCCTGCCGCCTCCTTTTCTAGACGGGGAGGGGACTCCATCACAGGAAGAGCTGCCCCATGGCCATGTGGAGGGAGCCCCACGTTGCTCAGCTGAGATCAGCCCTGGGAGCAGCCCCTTCTGTAGCTCAGATCACTCTGTGTGGCCAGAAGGTTGGGGACACACCGGACCTGCTTCCTGAGGTGGTTTTTTAAACAGGAAGCTCCATGGAGCTCAGCCCTGTGTGCATTTCCACATGTATGTATACACCAAGACCGAATGTGAGGGGTGTTGGCCGTGGCCTTGAGTCTGAGCAGATCCATCTGGAATGTTCCGGGTGTGTGTCTGGATGTGATGTGCTAAAAACACCGAATAAAGATCAGTGACAAAGCCGAAGCCTTGGCCTGTGATTCGAGAACTGGCCGGTCGCGGACAGCGGCACCCTGGCCTAGCCCTGCCAACGGGTCTGAGCTCAGTGTCATTGCCACGCACCAGGCCTGGCATGGGCACAGCGGCACCCGTGGCCTCGTGGCTGCCTGCAGGACCTCTCGGGGAGATGGGGAGGCAGCTGCACAGGTGGTGCCGGGATGCCGCTTGCCCGGGCTGGGCAGGACTCAGACATGGATCTGACCCCTGAAGCCCAGCTCTGCACTGGCTGGAACACAGGAGTGGGGAGTCCAGGCTGGCCTCTCCCAGGCTCCTGCATGAGGGACCTCCCCTCAGGCCACATCTGGTCAAGCACCTGCTGTGCTGGGTAGGACCAGGGTCTGGCTCTACCCCTCCCTCTCTTGGAATGCGCTTCCCTCGCCCCCACTGACACACTGAAACACCCTCCTTGCCCTGTGTTACTGAAACAAGGCCCTTTGAGCCTCAGTTTCTCAGGGCAGCTTTCCAGGTGCCCCGCACCCCTCTGGGTATCCCCACCTGAGTGCCCCGCCCTTGGGTGCCCCACACCCCCCTGGGTGCCCCACCCTGGGGATCCTCCTCAGCAGCACATGGCTTTCCACTGCCTTGTGCTGTCAACTGGCTGGGTGTGGGGTTTGTTCCTGTCCCCACGGGTGCACTGGTGGCTCCACAGAGTGGGAGGAGCCCCTTCTCCTGTCTTTCCCAGTGTGGAGCTGAGCCAGGCAGGGCTGCCTTCCTGGGCCCGGTGGCCTGAGGTGTGGGTTGACATCACTGATGCCTGGCTGTGGCTGCAGGATAGAGACTGGCTGAACCCAGCAGCCAGCAGGTGTTCGGCTCCTGACTCCAGCTCACAGCTCAGCAGCTGCCATTTGCCTTCATGGTTCCCTGGAGTTTGCAGCTCAGCAGTTGGCTCGTCAGGCCCAACTTGGGGTCTTCGCAGCCTGTGCACACCCTGTTCTTGCTGGTGGCCTGAGCCCAGGGGCCCTGAGATCAGTCCCTGATCTGTGGTGGTTCCTGTCCCATGCACCTCACCCAGCCCGGTCCCTGGGAGAGGCTCGGCCTGTCGGCACCACTGTGGTGCCCTTGCAAGGTCAGACGCGTCGGGGAGCGTTGGGATCCTGGGGAGTAGGAGACGGGGAGTCTGGGTGGTTTGTGCTTTTGGAAGAACTAGTAGGTGGCACGCTCCTGTGCAGCGTCACTGATGGTTGGAAACGGGAGGAACGTTGCCTGTGTTTGAGCAGACCGACTCTGATGGGGCCATGGCAACAGGCTGCAGAGTGCGGTGCGCCCAGCCTCTGTGCCATCCTCCAGAGCGGGAGGCTCCTTGCTGACCCTGTGGCCCCAGGGATCTGCTCTCAGGGACGCAGTGCTATGGAGTTTGCCAGAGACTCAGACCCCTGAGGGTGTGGGCCTCCCTGGCCCCTGCCCACCATTCTTCTCCTTTTTCAGCCCCAGCCCCTTGGCTTCCCTCCAGCACTGCACTTTGTCCTGCAGGATTTTGGGCTATTGGGGTCGACCCCACTCAGCTGTGAGGCCTTTCTGCACCCAGCCTGCAGCTCCATGCCGTAGAGTGTCCCCAGCACAGGATGACCTCCACACAGGAGCGCGTGCAGCCACTTAGCTTGTCCTGTGTGAGTGACCCAACTGGGGTCCATTTTGTTGATGAGGCTGGTTCTTTTTTTTTTTTGAGACAGGGTCTTGCTTGTCAAGGCAGATTCAGATTCTTTAGCACACGGAGTTCCTGGGAATTGACAAAAATGGGCACAGTGCAGAAAATGGGCAGCTCACAAAAGTGATGCCCGTGACCAGTGACATGTTCACATCACCAGTAGTTACGGAAATGGAAACACATTCACCAGCCATCTGCCTCCACCAGTGCTAGCTGCGTGACCGTGGGCTGTGTCTGTGATCCTCTGTTACGCAGCGATGGAAAACAAGTACCCTCTCTCTTTTAGTCTGTATTTTTTTCTGAATATTTTGCAGATTTTTCACTGTGGCTGTTTTTACATTTAAACTGTGAAGTATAACACTAACAGAGGTGGCCACAACGCAAACCTAGCTCTCGGATAATTATCACAAAGCAGACACCCCACGTGATACAGTTTGGCTGTGTCCCCGCCCAGTTCTCATTTTGAGTTGTAGCTCCCATAATTCCCACATTGTGGGAGGGACCTGGTGGGAGGCGATTGAATCATGGGGGCGGTTTCCCCCATACCGTTCTCATGGTAGTGAATGAGTCTCGAAAGATCTGATTGTTTTATAAGGGAAACTCCTTTCGCTTGCCTCCCGTTCTCTCCTGCCGCCGCCTATGTAAGAGTTGATGATGTGCCTCCTTGCCTTCCGCTGTGGTTTGTGAGGCCTCCCCAGCCACGTGGAACTGTGAGTCCATTAAACTTCTCTGCTTTATACATCGCCCAGCCGCAGGTATATCTTTCTTAGCAGTGTGGGAGTGGACTAATACACCACATAGCCACAACCCTGCTCAAGAAATAGAACATGATCCACACTGGATCTCCCTGTGTGCTCCCCTTTCCCAGGCGTGGCACATGGCTCACTTCCAAAGTGCCCTTTAGTTCTGCTTATCTGTACGCTTTATTCTATGAATGCAGTTATACAATGTGTACTCTTGGGAACAGCTCTCTTGCTCAGGTTTCTGTTTGTGGGAATAACTGTGTAGTAGTAAGCGTAGTTTCCTCTTTCCCATTTCTGCATGGTTTTCTGTCACATGAATAGATGGCAGTTTGTCCCTTTTACTCCTGATGGATGGATTGTGTCCAGTTTGGGGTCCTTATAAACAGTGCCTCTCTGAGTATCTGTGTGCCTGTCTCTCGCTGGACGTGGACAGGTGCTTCTGGTTCTGTGGTTTTCTTTCCCCTAAAAGTGGAATTGCAGAGCCGCAGGGTGTGTGCACCCTTCCCTCTAATAGATCATGACAAACGATTTTCCAAAGCACCTTTTCCAGCTCACATTTCCACTGGCAGGTCAATGGTTCTCGTATCTCCACATCCTCCCCGACACCGGTTGTGGTCGGTACCAGCCCTTCTAAGGGGTGTGTCTGCCACTCTGGGTAATCTGTCCTTCTCTGCTGCTCGCAGAGCTTCCTACGTGGCCTCTCAGACCTCCCATTGTGGTGCGGCATCTATTTCCTTCCTGCTGCAGCCAAAAGAGACGGAAAGAGACTGGCTTGGGATTTCGTGTTACGCTTTCGTTATAAGCATTTTCTCATATCATTAAAATTCTTCAAAAATGTGATTTTAATGACTACATAATATGCAGTTGCACGAATTAACGTAATTCATTCCTTTATTATACATCAAGTTGCTGCTATTTTTCTCCTATAGCAAATGTTACTGTGATAAATGCCTACATTTCTGAGTACTTTTTCCCTAATAGATTTTTAGTAGTTGGATTCTTCAGTCATTATTGCCGAATACAGGAGTCAGCAAAATCACTGCAGCCCTCTCCCCTCCCCCGAATACAGGAGTCAGCAAAATCCCCGCAGTCCTCTCCCCTCCCCCCTGCAGCCCTCTCCCCTCCCCCTGAAATGGCAGCAGGTCTGCTCATCTGGTTTAGAAAATATAAGTTTGAGAAATTGTTAAAAAATTTAAAGACATCATTAGAAATAAGAGTGTGTGACTTCCAGGAGAGGGGAAAAAGAAAAAGGATGAACAAAGTTGAGAAAGCAAGAAAAGAGGTAGGAATAAAAGCACAGAAAAATTATGGTAAATATGAAATATTAATTGTCATGCCCCAAGCAAGTTCAGATATGATCATGATACATAATTTACAGTCACCTATTCCCAAAAGGAGATAAGTCGATACTTTTAAAAACTCCAGAAAAGCCAACAACATACTACTGATGAGAGATACACCAAGACTAAAAATTTTTATTTGTTTGAAATGGAAGGAAGGAAAAATATGAGGGAAATACTACCCACCTCCCCAGATGTGGTTGGAATATCTGTATTCCCCCAAATCACATTTGAAAAGCATTAACAAGGACAAAGAGGGTGTTTCATATGATCAAAAGCACTTCACTCTGTTGTGGACCTGTATAAATATAACATAACATAAACAAGACGAAAATGGATACAATTATGAGGAAATACTGACCTATCCATAAGTCTAATGGGAAATTACAACTCATCTGCAGAAAACGATGGACCAATGAGGAAAAGATTTAAAAAGAAGACAGTCAAAATTATTAAATATGGAAGCAAAAGTTATTGGAGTAGAAGAGAAAAAATAATGGAAATGGCTGAAAAAAAAAAGTTGACTTTTAGAAAGGACTAATACTGGAGGCTTGAGAGGAAGCATCTTTGCCTGTTCTGCAGTTGGTGTATCTCCAGTATTCAGAAACAGGACCTGTCTATAGTAGGAGCCGAATAATGTTTGTTGAATGACAAATAGATAAACTCCTAAGGATTAATATCCAACTGTAACATTAAAAAGAAGGGAGGTGAACCTGCAAGTGCTGAAATATTTTAAATATTATAAGCATCAAGAGAACCAAAATCAAGCCACAGACTGGGAGAAAATAATTGCAAAAGACATACCTCATAAAGAATTGCTGTCTAAAATTTAAAAAGAAATCTTAAAACTCAAAAAACAAACAGCCTAATTTTAAAATGGGCAAAAGATCTGGATACCTCACCCAAGAAGATATACAGACAGCAGATAACCGTAGAAAAATATGCATGGCGTATTGCAAAATATGCTCAACAATGAAATACCACTACACACATATTAGAATGGCCAAAATCTGATATAAGCAGGAAAGGCAGAGCAAGACGGCAGAACAGAAAGCTCCACCAATCGTCCCCTCGCACAAGGATACCAAGTTAACAGCTGTCTACAGAGAAAAAAACACCTTTCTAAGAGCCAAAAATCAGACACACCTAGACAGAAGGGAATCCACTGCCTTGAAGGTAAGGACCCAGTCCTGTCAGCATTCATCACCTGCTAACTGAAGAGCCCCTGGGCCCTGAATAACCAGCAGTGATGCCCAGGTACTGCATCAAGGGCCTTGGTGAGCCTCTTAGACTTGCTGGCTTTGGGTACCAGCACTGCCACAGGGAGTTAAAGCATCAAGTGGGCCCTTTGAGTCCCCACTTCTAGGACTCAACTCTTGGGTGGCATTTCTGGGCTTGCCCTGCCCCAGAGGGGAGCTCACTGCCTTCAAGACTCTAGGTGGCTTGGAACAGAGACAGAGACTGTGTATTTGGGAGAAAGTAAGGGAAGAGAACAAGAGTCTCTGCCTGGTAATCCAGAGAATTCTCCTGTATATTCTCCAAGACTAAGCTGGTACCTCTGTAAATCTGCAAGAACCACAGTGCTACTGGGCTTGGGTGCCCCCCAAAAGAGAAATGATTTGGATCACAACACTCAAGTCCTTTCAAATAATTGGAAAGCCTTCCCAAGAAGAATGGCTACAAATAAGCTCAGACAGTGATGACCAAAACAAATATGTAACTCTTCAATACCCAGACATCGAAGAACATCTGCTAACATCAACACCATCCAGGAAGACCCCACCGAGTGAACTAAACAAGGCGCTGGGGACCAATACTGGAGAAACAGGTGTGTGACCTTTCAGGCAGATAATTCAAAATCGCTGCATTGAGGAGACTCAAAGAAGTTCAAGATAACAGAAGGAATTCAGAATTCTGTCAGATTAATTTCACAAACAGTTTGAAATAAACAGTGATGAGCAGAAATTCTGGAGCTGAAAAATACGGTTGGCATACTGAGGAATGCATCAGTATCCTTTAATAGCAAAATGGTTCAAGCAGAAGAAATAATTAGTGAGCTTGAAGACAGCCTATTTAAAAATGCATAGGAGACAAAAGAAAAAATATATAATGAAGTCTGCCTACAGGATCTAGAAAATAGCCCCAAAAGGGCAAATCTAAGAGTTATTGACCTTACAGAGGAGGCTTTATTCAAAGGGATAATAACAGAGAACGTCCCAAACCTAGAGAAAGATATCAATATCCAAGAACCAGAATGTTAGAACACCAAGCAGATTTAACCCAAAGACGATTACCTCAAGGCATTTAATAATCAAACTCCCAAAGATCAAGGATAGAGGATCCTAAAAGCAGCAAGAGAAAAGAAACAACATACAGTGAGGCTTTAATCTGTCTGGGTGAAGATTTTCCATTGGAAACCTTACAGGCCAGGAGAAAGGGGCATGAGATATTTGAAGTACTGAAGGAAAATAACTTGTACCCTAAAATAGTATATCCTACAAAAATATCCTTCAAACATGAAGGAAAAATAAAAGAATTTCTTAGACAAATGAAAGCTGAGGTATTTCATCAATGCCAGGCCCATCCTATAAGAAATGCCAAAGGCAGTACTTCAACCAGAAAGAAAAGGACATTGATGAGCAATAAATAATCACCTAAAGACATAACTTACTGGTAATAGCAGGTACACAGAAAAACACAGAGTATTATGATAATATAACTGGGGTGTGTAAACTACTCTTATCCTAAGTAGAAAGGCTAAACAATGAACCAATAAAAAATTATAACTACAATAACTTTTCAAAACATAGTACAATAAGATATAAATACTAACAACAAAAGGTTAAAAAGTGGGGGGACAAAGTTAAGGCAAGTTTTTGTTTGTTTTCTTTTTGCTTGTTTCTTTATGCAATCTGTTGTTTTCAGGTTAAAATAGTGGGTTATAAGAGGGTTTGCAAGCCTCGTGGTAACCTCAGAACTACCTCAAATGGTAGTTTTGCTTTTAGCTCTTTGAGGAATCACCATCCTGCTTTCTACAATGTTTGAACTAATTTACACTCCCACCAATAGTGTATAGGTGTTCCTTTTTCTCCACAACCTTGCCAGTATGTGTAATTTTTTTGACCAGAATACACATTCTTTTTCTCAGCATATGGATCATTTTCAAGGACAGATTATATGTTAGGTCACAAGTCTTAAAACATTCAAAAAAAATTGAAATAGTAGTAAGCATCTTCTCTGGCCACAATGGAATAAAACTAGAAATTAATAGCAAGAAGAATTTTGGAAACTACACAGATACATGGAAATTAAACAATATGCTCCTGAATGACCAGTGGGTCAATGAAGAAATTAGGAAGGAAATTGAAACATTTTCTGAAACAGATGATAATGGAAACACAACATACCAAAACCTATGAGATGCAGCAAAAGCAGTACTAAGAGGGAAGTTTATGGTTATTATAAACTGTAACTGTGCCTACATCAAAAAGAGGAAAAACTTCAAATAAACAATCTAATGATGCATCTTAAAGAATTAGAAAAGCAAGAACAAACCAAACCCAAAGTTAGTAGAAGAAAAGAAATAATAAAGATCAGAGCAGAAATAAATGAAATTGAAATAAAAAAATTACAAAAGATTGATGAAACAAAAAGTTGGTTTTTTGAAAAGTTAAACAAAATTGACAAATCTTTAGACTAAAAAGATCCAAATAAATAAAATTACAAATAGCAAAAGAGACATTGCAACTGATACTGCAGAAATTCAAAGGATCATTAGTGGTTATTAAGAGCAACTATATGCCAATAAACTGGAAAATCTAGAAGTCATGGACAAATTCCTAGATACATAGAACCTACTAAGATTGAACCAAGAAGAAATAGAAAACCTGAACAGACAAATAACATGAAACAAGCTTGAAGCTGTAATGAAAATTCTTCCAGTAAGAAAAGCCTAGGACCTCATAGCTTCACTGCTGAATTGTGCCAAACATTTAAAAAAGAACTTAATATCAATCCTCCTCAAACTATTCCAAGAAATAGAGGAGGAGGGAATGTTTCCAGACTCATCCTGTGACGCCCAGTATTACCCTGATACCAAAACCAGACAAAGGCACATCAAAAGAAACCTACTGGACAATATATCTGATAAATATTGATAGAAAATACTAGCAAAATACTAGCAAACCAAATTAAACAATACATTAGAAGGATCATTCATCATTACCAAATGGGATTTATCCCTGGAATGCTAGGATAGTTCAACATATAAAAATAAATCAACATGGTAAATCATATCAAAAGAATGAAGGATAAAAACCATATGATTATTTCCTTTTATGCTGAAAAGGTGTTTTATAAAATTCAACATCCTTTAATAATAAAAACCTTCAATAATAAAAAAAAAACCTGAGCATGGAAGGAATGTATCTGAACGTAATAAAAGCCATATATAACAGACCCACAGCTAGTATCATACTGAATGGGGAACAACTGAAAGCCTTTCTTCTAAGATCTGGAACATGACAAGGATACCCACTGTCACCACTGTTATTCAACATAGTATACTGGAAGTCCTAGCTAGAGCAATCAGAAGAGAGAAATATATAAAGGGTATCCAAATTGGAAAGGAAGAAGTCAAATTATCTTTTGGAAAAACCTAAGGACTCCACCAGGAGACTATTAGAACTGGAAAACAAATTCAATACAGTTGCAAGATACAAAATCATCATACAAAAATCAATAGCATTTCTATATGCCAACAGTGAACAATGTGAAAAAGAAATTCAAAAAGTAATCTAATTTATTACAGCCACACAAAATTAAATACCTAGGAGTGAACTCAACCAAAGAAGTGAAAATCTCTGTAATGAAAACTGTGAAACACACTGATGAAGGAAATGGAAGAGGACACCAAAAATGGAAAAATATTCCATGTTCATGGATTGAAAGAATCAATATTGTTAAAATGTCCATACTACCCAAAGCAATCTACAGATTCAATACAATCCCTATCAAAATAACGAAGACATTCTTCACAGAAATAGGAAAAACAACCTTAAAATTTATATGGAACCACAAAAGATCCAGAATAGCCAAAGGTAGCCTAAGTGAAAAGAACAAAACGGGAGGAATCACATTACCTGACTTCAAATTATACTACAGAGCTATAGTAACCAAAACAGCATGATACTGGCATAAAAACAGACACATAGACCAATGGAACAGAACAGAGAACCCAGAAACAAATCCACACGCCTACAGTGAACTCACTTTTGACAAAGGTGCCAAAAACATACACTGGGGAAAAAGTCCCTTCAATAAATGGTGTTGTGAAAACTGGATCAGAAACAAATCCACACGCCTACAGTGAACTCACTTTTGACAAAGGTGCCAAAAATATACACTGGGGAAAAAGTCCCTTCAATAAATGGTGTTGTGAAAACTGGATCTCCATATACAAAAGAATGAAACTAGACTCCTATCTCTTGCCATATACAAAAGTAAAAATAAACTAAAGACTTAAATCTAAGACTTCAACCTATGAAACTACTACAGGAAAACATTGGGAAAAATCTCCAGGATATTTATTGGTCTGGGCAAAGATTTCTTGAGTAATACCCTATAAGCACAGACAACCAAAGCAAACATGGATAAATGAGATCACATTAATTAAAAAGCTTCTGCACAGCAAACAATAAAGTGATGAGGTGATCCACAGAATGGGGGAAAATATTTGCAAGCTATCCCTCTGACGGGATTAATAACCAGAATGTATAAGGAGTACAAACAACTATACAAGAAAAAAATCTAATCATCTCATCAAAAATGGGCAAAATACTTGAATAGACATTTCTCAAAAGAACCCATAGAAATAACAAACAGGCATATGAAAGGATGCTCAACGTTACTGATCATCAAAGAAATGCAAATCAAAACTGTTAATACCGTGGGATATCATCTTGTTCCAGTTAACATGGCTTATATTCAATAACCAATGCTGGCAAGGAGTTGGAGAAAAGGGAACCCTGGCACACTATTGGTGGGAGTGTAAATTAGTACAACCACTATGGAGAACAGCTCGGAAGCTCCTCACAAAACTAAAAATTGAGCTACCATATGATCCAGCAATCCCACTGCTAGGTATATATATAGCAAATAGAATGGAAATCAGTATATGGAAGAGATATCTGCACTCCTATGCTTATTGCAGCACTGTTTACAATAGCCAAGATTTGGAAGCAATTTAAGTGTCCATCAACAAATGAATGGATAAAGAAAATATGGTACATATACACAATGGAGTACTATTCAGCCATAAAAGAGGATGAGATCCTGTCATTTGCAACAACATGGATGGAAGTGGAGGTCATTATGGTGAAATAAGCCAGGAACAGAAAGACAAACATTGCATGTTCTTACTTTTTTTATGGCATCTGAAAATCAAAACAATTGAACTAATGGACGTAGAGAACAGATAGATGATCACCAGAGGCTGGGAATGGTCGTGGAGGGTTGTGTGGGGAGGTGGGGATGGTTAAAAGGCATAAAAAGAAATTAGAATGATTAAGACCTACTATTTGATAGCACCACAGGGTGACTATAGTCAATAATAACAATCGTGTATTCTAAAATAAAGAATGTAGTTGGATTGTTTGTAACTCAAAGGATAAATGCTTGAAGAGATTGACACCCCATTCTCCATGATGTGCTTAGTTCACATTACATGCCTGTATCAAAACATGTACCCCAGAAATATATGCACATATGTACTCACAAACATGTAAAAAATAAAAAAAAAAAAAGTAGAATGGCCAAAATCCAAAACACTGACATCAGCAAATGCTGATAAGTATGTGGAGCATCAGGAACTCCCACTCATTGCTGGTGGGAATGCAAAGTGATGCAGCTGCTTTGGAAGACAGTTTGGCAGTTTCTTCTAAATCTAATTGTAGTCTTATCATATAACCCAGCAATCATCTTCTAGATATTTACCCAATTGAGTCAAAAATGTTCAAACACAAAAAACTACAAATGAATGTTTACTTATAATTGCCCAAGCTTGGAAGCAACCAAAATGTCTTTCAATAAGTGAACAGATAAACAAACTATGGTATGTCCATGCAATGGGACATTCTTCAGTGATAAAAAGAAATGTGCTGTTAAGCCATGAAAAGATGTGGAGGAAGTTTTAACGCATATAGCTAAGTAAAGAAGCCAACCTGGAAAGGCTGCACACTGTGACTTCAAGTCTATGAGATTTTGGAAAAAGGAAAACCACGGAGACAGTAAATACGTCAGTGGTTTCTAGGGGCTGGGGGTAGTGGGATGAATAGGCAGAGCACAGAGATTTTTAGGGCAGTGAAGCAGCCCTGTATGATTCTGAAATGGTGGATAATATATACATTTGTCCAAGTCCATAGAATGTACAACAACACGAGTGGACCTAATGCAGATAGTGGGCCTTGGGAAATAATGACGTGTGAATGTGTCATCGGTTGTGTCTGTGAAATGTGCCTGGTGGTTCAGGGCGCTGGCCTTGGAGGGAGCGAATGTGGGTAGGGTTAGGTGGAAACTATATTTTCTGCTTATTTTTGTATGAATCTGAGACTGCTCTAAAAAATGTAGTCTATTAATTTAAAAAATTCTAAATGCATCCTATGAGTAGCTTTGTACCTATAAATCTGAAAATCTGACTGAAATGGGCAATTTTCTAGGAAAATACAAATTACAAAGACTGACTCCAAAAGGAAATAGAAACCTGAATAGATCACAAATCACTCAGTAACTTGAAGGGGCAGCCTTCGATCTCTCCTTTCCAAAGGCCCCATGCCCAGATGGCCTTATGTCGCCTTTTTCCAAACAGGGATAAGAATTTAGGGCATAAGAGAATGCATGAGATTGGGGTCGCTGGCACAGCCGTGGTGGGCTCGAAGCCATGGCTGCACCTGACCAGCTTCTGGGGTCTTGCGTCAGTGGCTTGCTGGGCCTTCATTGGACCATGAAGCTGGGTTTTGCTGCCTTGCAGTTGGCTTTTAACGTCTATGGTCTGGGCAGGGGCTCTGGCCCCTCAGAACTGCATAAAGCCAGTGGCAGGGACTTGAACCAAGACATGTCTTGAGGGCTGGTCCTCAGGAGCAGCTGCCGGCTGCAGCTTGACCTGCCCACGTCCAGCAGAGGTGTGTGGGAGGTGGGGCTGAGGCATCGCGGTCATTGAGAGGGGTCACATTGACAGCTGCTGTGATTTTAGGATATGCCTACATCATGTCTGCTGGTTATGGGAGTCCACAGGGTCCCCAGGCCATCCACGTACTGTCTGTAAATCCTCAGGCCAGCAAGGCAGGCAAGTGCAGGGCAGCCACATTCTTTTCTGGTGGTTTTGAACTGGATTCAGACCTAAGGAAGAAAACGTGGAGGCACCTGACCAACCTCTCCTTCAGATTATTCTGGTTAATTAAAAACCTAAGACTGGCTGGGCACGGTGGCTCACACCTGTAATCCCAGCACTTTGGGAGGCTGAGGCGGGCAGGTCACCTGAGGTCGAGAGTTCAAGACCAGCCTGACCAGCATGAAGAAACCCTGTCTCTACTAAAAATACAAAATTAGCCGGGCATGTTGGCGCATGCCTGTAATCCCAGCTACTTGGGAGACTGAGGCAGGAGAACTGCTTGAAACCTGGGAGATGGAGGTTGTGGTGAGCCAAGATCATGCCATTGCACTCCAGCCTGGGTGACAAGAGTGAAACTCTTAAAAAACAAACAAAAAAACCCCTAAGACGTGGCCTTAGAGTTCAGTGGCCCACACTGGGGGTGGATTTTATTTTAAAGCAAATTAGAACGATGAGGTAGGGGTGATGCTTACAGTCAAGAGAATGTGGCATCTGTTTACATGGAGACAGAGAAGCAGCTTAGCAAAGGTCTCCCCAAGCCCAAAGCCAGGAGGGTGCCTGAGGAGGGGGAGCTGGGCTTCTAGGGAGCAACGGAAGCAGGGGATGAGAGGGAGTCAGAGGTTTCCATGGGAGCCCAGATGCAGAGAAACACGGATGGGTGCCTCAGATGTGAGGCTCCCAGAGAGTTTTCCAGAAAAGGGGGGACATTAGATTAGGACCAGTGACAACCACCCAGAGACCTAATGGGGACTGGGGAGGAAGGGACTCCTCCCTCAGGGGGACGGAGGGGCGGCACACACCCCAAGAGCCACCTGGGAGTCCAGAGACAGATGGGTGAGTCCCAGCTTGGAGATCTCTCGTGGACAACACCCTGGGTGTGCCACGTGGCTGAAATAGAGAAAGGAGACAAAGGTTGGAAACACCCCGAAGTCATTCCATGGGAAATTAACAGTGTCAGGTGTTCCTTCGCATGGCGGGGTGCATGCGATGCCCCGCTAAGATGAGTAAGTAGGTTCATAAGATCTTCATGGGGACACCAGTAACACCAGTGAGAAAGCAGTGGAGCATGGAACAGGGAGCAGAGACAGCTGTCCCCCGCCTTGGTCACAGCCGGTCCCCGCCATGCTCACAGCTGGCCCCCTTCCCATGCTCACAGCTGCCTCCCACCCCCTGCTCACAGCCGGTCCCCCATGCTCAAAGCTGGCCAGGGGGCCTCTAGGACCTCACCGGGACAACCCCAGCTGCCCTAGCACCAGTGAGGAAGCACTACCATTGTTCCCTTACAGAGGGAACACCCACGGCTCAGAGAAACCACAAAGGTACCCAAAGAGACACAGCCCCTCCTGGGTGCCGGGATGGGAACTCGGGCAGGGGCAAGTTGTATATTTTTATTTATATTTAAATAATGATATAACTTGCATTTACACATAATTATATTAAGTTATACTTTGTTTCTTATAATCTGAATGATTCAGATACAACCAGATGTTAACAGGGGTTAATCCCCGGGTGTGGGTATGAGAGTGTTTGTTAAATTATTCATTTTCTTTTCTGTAATTTTCAGTTGATTTTTTTTTAAAAAAAAGACTTGGCCTAGCCCTTGGGAGCCTGAGCCTGCGGCTTGTTGGGGCCATGGGGTGAGGGGCCAGGCGGGCTGTGTTCCCTGCACAGAGGTTGGGTGGATGGCACAGCAGCCTCGGCATGGTGGCCCGGGGCTGGCATCTCCTTCCTGGGGAGAAGCCGCCTGGCTGTGGCCTAAGTCCTGCTCCGCCCTGTCTGTCTGTCCTTGCGTGGGGCCTGGCCTGGAAAAGCTCAGAGGCTTGTTTGAGAAGGAATGGTAGAGCTTGCCGCCCTCCCCAGGAGCTCTCCCTACCTGGCACCCACACCCTCCCCATGCCCTCTCTCTTACCCCGTTCCATTTTCTTCGGGGATGATTGTCACTTGCAAGGATCTGTGTTGTTTCCTAGTCTAGGGTCCTCTCCCCCTAGGCCACCAGCTCCACAAAGCAGGACCGTGTCTGTCTTGTCCATTCCTGTCCCAGCATCTAGAACAGGGCTGGGCATGTGACTGGGCCCATGGTGGGTCCTTCACAACATTTGAGAGCTGGAGGAAGGAGCTCTGGATACATCAGGGAGCTCAGCCCAGGGGAGGCCGGGCTGACCCAAGTGACCTGGTTTTTGCACCTGGCTTTGTTCCATTGCAGCGTCCCTGGGGCATCTTGATGGTCCCCCATCCTCATCTGTTGAGGCTGAAGGCCCAGGGACACCCCGCCAGCTCTTGTCTTGGTGCTAAACTGGGCAGGAGAGATTTTATCCAGCAGGTGGCGTGACGAGGCCGGCCTGGCACCATGGAGGGTGATTGATCATTTCACTCCACAAGCATTTATTGGACACCTACTGTCTTCCAGGCATGGATCTGTGGAGTGACTGATGGTCCCTGGGGTGGGCATTATGGTTCCACTCTAGTGGCAGAGGAGGACACTGGAGGTTACCTGCCCATGAGTGAGGACGCTGGTGTCACACCTCTCCACCAGGCCCTCACTGTTGCAGCCAAGCCAGAGGCCGCAGCGTGGAGGCGGCCCAGGCTTCACAGCGGTGAGGGCGGTCCAACCCGCTCTTCCTGGTGACAAGAAGCGGAAAGGCATCTCCGCTCCCCACACCAGGTCAGAGTCTCTTAGTAAACTTGGTGACCACCATCCATCCTCACGTGCCCGTCACCAGGGAATGCTAACGAGGACAGAGGACCCAGGGACGGCCACTGCTGACCCGGCTATTAAAAATAATTGGCCACCCATAAAGCATACAAAAAATGTGTTCGCCTTCAGTTTGGCTGGGAAATGTGAATTATTCTCATGTTGCCATAGAAACCAAGGTAAGTTCCTAACGTCTTTCAGATAGTTAATTTTGTGAGCCCAGCGATGGTCATTGTGCATTGTTCAGAAAAGCAGGAGAGAGCGAGAGAGAGAACAAGAGGGACAGGGGGAGAGACAGAGAGAAAGAGAGAGGGGGGAAAGAGAGGTGGGGAGAGACAGAGCGGGAGACAGAAGGAGAGAGAAAGGAGAAGGAGAGAAAAGGAGAGATGGGAGATGGAGGGGGAGGGGAGAGGGAAAGAGAGAGGAGGGGGAGAAAGAGAGAGGGAGGGAAGGAGAGGGACAGACAGAGGCGGAGGCAGGAGAGGGAGAAAGAGAAGGACGCGTCCCTGCATGTCTGAGCCTGCAGCACGCACTGGCTCCCGGAGACCCCCTGGGCAGCAGCCTGGGCTGGGCGCGGGGCTTCCAGCTCATGGGACATGCACTCTGTTCGCAGGTGTCCCTGAGGGCCCTGCTCTGCTGTCTCTCTGAGGATACCTGATTCTTCCTCTAAGGCCTAGTGCCCTCCCCAGCCCTGTGAGCTCTGGGCCCTGAGCAGCCACCAGTATCTGGAGGAGTGGGGGGCCAGGTAAGCACCCCCATCTCTGCAGCCACCAGTATCTGGAGGAGTGGGGGGTCAAGTCAGCACCCCCATCCCTGCTTCCTCCTCTTCTCTGGTGTGCAGGGGTGGGAAGCCTCCCCCAGCCCCTTCTGAGCCAATGCAGTCCTCTGCTGGGAGCCCCCAGGTCCGGCTTCGCCTGCCTTGGGCCTGCTGGCTGTGCCTGTGTGAGGACGGGGCCGGCCAGGGCAGTACTGCCATGTGACCTGATGACTAACGCAGGAATCCTTGCTTTCCAGTGACTTCCAGGGATGGCAGGGTGGAGGCTTCTGGCTTGGGCTGCTCCCAGTGGCTGTGGGATGTGGTGCCAGGCACTGCTCAGGACCCTGGGAGGTAAGGCTGTGTCCAGGTGTCGCTTGCTGGGGCGCTCCTCACCTGCCCCTGGCCAGCCTCTTTCCCCGTCCCCTCCACAGGACCAGCCGATCCTGTGGCATCTGAGCCCTGGTGCTCACTCCTAGCCCTGGATGTGTGGCCTGTCTGCAGTTCCCCTCTTGCCTGCCTGCCCCTGGACAGTCCCCTGCATTCTAACCACTGGGACCCAGCGGCTGTCCGAACCCTCTTCTCTGCCTCCGCTCCTCCCTCTGCCCATAAAGGCTTCTCTATCTGGAAAATGCACGGGTGTGTTTAAGGGCCATGGTCGAAGGCTCTCCCGTGGTAGCTCCACCCATGGGACCCTGGAGAGCCCCGTCCTGCTCTGTCCAGCCCCTACAGTATGACACAGGAGTATACCTGCAGCCTTTTGTCCCCTCCTCCTGGCAGGGACGGACTCCAGCCTGGCCACCCCAGCCTCGAGGGATGGACTAGGGGGAGCACCTCTGTTGGGGTTCCCCAGCTCTGCAGTAGCCAGGAGGAGGCCCAGCTGTAGTCCGGGTGCCTCCAGGTCCAGGGGAGTGGACCCATGGTTCCTTTGTAGAGCAGGACCATCCTCAGGGTGTCTGGAGCCGGTGGGCATGGCAAGGCAGAAAGGGGAGCAGGGGTGTGGTCACGGGGGCATGGCATCAGGGGGCGTGACACACAGAAGGGAGTGGGCTTGGTCATGGGGGCATGACATAGGGACATGGCAAGCAGAAAGGGGAGTGGGGCGTGGCATCATGGGGGCGTGGTGTTGCTGAGGCCTGACACCATGGGGCAGGGCATCTCAAAGCGTGGCATCACAGGGGGTGTGGTGTCCTGGGGGTGGTGTTGCAGGGACGGGGCATCACCTGTCTGTCCCCAGGTTGGGCTCCATTTGCTTCCTGGTCTTTCCTCAGCCCAGTGTAGGCCATTTACTGCTTTTATACCACTTTTAAATCATTTACTTAGAAATTGTCTAACATCTAGTGGTAGGAAGAAGAGAAAAATGATCAACCTTAAAAATCTCAATTTTAAGTTGAGCTGTTTGAAATAGCACAATTTCCAAATTACAGGCAGGTTAGAAGATGAAAAACACACCGATCATTGAATTGAGAGAGAGACAGAGATAGAAAGAGACAGAGAGAGAGGTCTGCCTCGAGGACCCTGGGGAGGAGGGACTGTGTCCTGGACAGGGGCCTGGTGCTGCTGGCCGAGCCCTGAAGGCTAACAAGGGTGAACTGCACTTAACCTCAAGTCTTACCCATGCTAATACCTCTATGTATTTTTTTCCACCATGAAAGTAGTAGAGGCCATTAACAAACTGGAAACTAGAGAGTGGGAAGAAGACAGGGCGAGTTCCCACCAGCCGCTCCAGGGTTCTGCCCCCGACAGCCGCTCCAGGGTTCTGTCTCAGCCCCAACCCTCTCGGGTCCTTGGAAAGTGTCCCCTAGTCATCTGAGCTTTCGGCCCCGGCTCGGGCTGTTCACCACTGCACTAGTTGTTTTTGTCTGTTCATCAAGGCATCCCCGGCGTAAAGATGGCAGAGTGTCCAAAGACGGACTCAAGGCCACACACCAGTGCAGCTGAGAGACCATCCAAGGGCGAGTGGGGCGTGGGCAAGCTGAACCTTGGAAGGACTTGGGGAGACCTGGGGGGCACTCAGAGCTGGTGCTAGGGGATCCCTCCCGAGGTGTCTATGCAGAGGGAAGCTACCCCAGGCCTCCAAGCTCTTTCCAGCCCAGACTGGGGGTTTTTTCCTGAGTGCTCACTAGGGCCCCTGGGGCAGAGCTTGGAAACCCTGGCTCCTGAAAGATTTCCATCGATTTGCCAAATTAATGTTCTAGTTCTCCATGTCTCGGGGGCTGTAATGAAGTGTCGATGGGAATAAGAGAGTGAAACAGAAGAATAAAATGTCTTTTATGGTGTCATTACACTTTTATAACAAGATTTACTTGTCAACTTAAAATGTAATAATGTAATAATTTATTTGGTGACCTAATGAAGACCGCAGTTCAAGGTTCTGGGAGTCATAATTGCCCCTGGAAAGGTGAGGGCCTTTCTCTGCACTCCACACCCAGCTGCCCTTCTGTGCTGTCTAGAGCCCTGAGGGAAGGGAGTGCAGAGTTATTTCTGTGTGGCTGGGCCCCTCCAAAGGGGTCAGTGGTTTAGAGACAGGGGGAGTGCAGGCTAGGGCACAGCTTACCCATGGGTCCCAGGCCAGAGCTTTCTCCTGAAAAAGGGAAGTGGGTTTCACATACTCAGCATCACTCACCCATGCACACCCTGAACCAGCCCAGAGCCAGGCTGTGGGAGTCATCACAACCTGGGCTCATTCCAGCCTGGGAGGGTCAGGGTTTTCAGAGAGGTTGGGACATTTCAGCTGGGCCTTGAAGAATGAGTAGGAGTTTGTTGGATACAAGAGAACATTTTGGAAAGAGAAGAGCATGAGCAAAAGTGGAGAGGCCTGGCTGGAGATCCAGTGTGGAGCTCAGCATGGGGGAGTACGGAGACGGGTAAAGAGGAGCAAGAGAAAATTCTGGAAAAATAGAATGGGACCAGCCCTAGATGCCCTGAGGTTGAGGTCCCCTGAGCTTAGGGGTCTGGGAGAAGGAGCAGGTGGGGCGTCCTCTGGATGAGCTTTGGGACTTTTTTGCGGGATTCTTGGCTGCTGTGCTGCCGCTTGCTGGGCATGACCCTGTGCAGAGGTTGGGAACTAGGGCCTGGCATGTCAATCAGGAGGCAGCTGCAAGAAGCCTGTTGGCTTGATCTCAGTGGACTCCGAGGTGGGTGGACTCAGGCGGGTGGGCATGGCAGTGCCATCCATCAGGGTGCCCTGTGCTTTCTCCTGCACCCTGAAGCCAGAGCCTGCTGGGGGCCCCTCCTTTCTCTCCCTCCCCGAAGACCTCAGCCACTCATGCCCTCAGGGCAGCCCCCTCCTCTGTGCTTCCTCCTGGCCTTTTTGGAATCCCAAGTCATCCCCTCTCTCAGGGCGGGAAGCCTGGGTTTCCAGGCAGGAGCCAGGATGGATTGTGGCGATGATGGTCCCCATCTGGTTTACTCCACCCTGACCCACACCCTTGTGTCATCTCCTCCATCCTAACTCCCACCCCTCCTCCCCCCAGGACGCTGTCACCCCCCACCCTATCCTCCTGGTGTGTGCACCCCTGCACTGGGAGCTTGTGGGGGAGATGTTAGGCCACTAGGGCCAGGTTGGGACAGGGTTCTTCCCACTCCATAACACCCAGTCCTCCTCCACATGGAGCTCCTCGGCCAGGGCTTGAAGGGCTGAAACCATTGCTGTGAGGTCACAGCTGGTGGTGAGCAGTGTCTCCAGGCTGCTAGGCTCCACTCCAACCATGCGTGCCCTACCCCCAGGCTACAGGACACAGGGTTCCACTTGGAATCATTCCAGTGACTCTGAAGAAAATGAATTTAGGACAGGAGGCAGCGAGGGAGGGAGAGGAGACTCGGTGTCTGGGCCACCTTGGCCTCAACCTGCTTGGTGTTCCAGGTGGGTCACCCCTCCTGGCACGCTGGTGTTGGCTCGCCTGTGAGCTGACTCACCGCTCGCCCGACTTGCCACTCACCTTCTCTCTCCTATTCCGTAAGACTGAAGGTGAACCTTACATCCTAGATAACTGGACAGAGGCTATCTGTGGCTTGGTGCGTGAGGACAGGTGGGGACAAGGTGGGGGGGCATGGCCCGAAGGGACCCCCAGACGGCCTGGCTCCCCTTTGATTCCTGCTGATTGCCTGGACAGACCGGGATGCCCTCCCAGTGTCTGGGTGGAAGGAAGGGGGCTCACCAAGTCCTGGGGCTGGGTTGGTACTGCCAGGTTGCCCCTGCCAATTCCGTGTCCCTCTGCACCTCTGCCAGGAAGCCCTTTCCTTCTCCTTCCCTGGCATCTAGGGGCCTTGTGAAGAAGGAAGGAGCCCTCCATTAAGGTAGAAGCTGAGGGTGTGCTGAGCCCTGACCTGCTTAGCTCCCTACTGTGGGTGTGCAGACATGTATATGTAAGCATGTGTGCATGTATATGTGTGACGTGTGCATATGTGTATGGTATGATGCATGTGCACATGCATGTGTGATGTGTGTGCATGTGTGTGCGTGTGGGTATATGTGCATGTGTGCATGTATTTGTGTGTACATGTGTATGCATGCATGGGTATATGTGCATTGTGTGCATGCATGCACATGTGTATTGTGTGTATGCATGTGTGTGTGCATGCATGTATATGTGTGTGGATGTGCATTGGTACGTGTGCATGCATGCACGTGCGCATTGCGTGTATGCATATGTGTGTGGATGTGCACTGATATGTGTGCATGCATACACGTGCATGCATACACATTGTGTGTATACATGTGTGTGCATGTGTGTGGATGCCCTCTCTGGGAAACCAGAGAGTGCAGGCCTGGGAGGCAGGACAGAGCCTGAGCATCAGCAGCCCAAGACATACCCCAGGGCTGTCCCTGTGCACAGCTGCTTGGTAGAGGAGGGCTGCAGCTCCTTGAGGCAAACCCCCCTCCAGTTTCTGGGGCAGCCAGACATAGGGGACTCGGGCAGGAGCAGCCACAGAGGCTGTGGCAGGAGCAGCTTGTCTGGGCATCAGAGTGATGTTCCACGAAGGCTGGAAGTGAACCAGGTGCTGCGCCCAGCCCCAGCTACCCCTCAGTCCCCACGCACCCTTTGGGGTGCTCTTGGTGCCCTTCATCATGCAGACGTGGTGGGACATGGTGCCCAGGGTGAGGAGCCATCCTTGCTAGTCTGGAACAGACTTGCATATGCTTGCTGTGAGCAGGGTCGCCTCCCGCACAGGCAGTATCTGGCAAAGCTTTGGGTGTTGGAGCCTCTTGGTGGGTCTGCTCCTCCCTGGCATCCAGGACCCCGCTCCTGCCTGGGCTGCCCCTACCCTATGGGTGCCAGGACACAGGGCCCCTCTCTGCGGCTCACTGCTAATGGCTGAGTTATTTCTCCAGCGTGGCTTCAGTGACAGAGTTTTTGCTGACATGCAGGATTTCTGGCAGGGCTGGGCGATGCTCCTGGTGATCCTACCTGAAGGTCATTAATTTCAACAACCCTAGCCGGCTTCATCAGAAAGGGATTTTTGCAATAACATTAACAAACCATAAATATCTGCCATCCCCAGAGGAGGCAGTGGCTGAGTCCCACCTTCCCAGCGGGAGGGGCTGGCTGGGCCGAGCATCGTATTTCTTGACCGTTGGTGCAGTGGGGGGAGGCTCTGTCTTTCCACCGAGGTCCGAGTGCTGCTGAAATGACAGGAATCCAGGCAGCCGCTGCTGAGTGAGGGCCTCACAGCCCTGCTCTTCTGGCCGTTGTTCTGGGATGGTCAGGCTTCAGCGTCGAAGCTCTGCGTTCCTAGAGCCACAGGGCTTGGCTCCACTTTGGCAAATTTCTGCTGACAGATGGGAGGTGAGAGCCTCATTCCGTGGACTGAGACCCATTGTGGGGCCTTGAGGGCTGCAGGACCCTAAGGCTGGGCCTGAGTTTCCAGGCTGGTTTCCTTCCTGGGGGGAGACAGGCCCCAGCCTTACCTGGTGGGTGGGGCCATCGCCAGCCCCCAGGTAGCTCATACCTGATGCCTCCCAGTTCCTGGGGCACCCTTCCCAGTGTGTGAGGCAGGGAGGCTGTGCCAGTGAGGAGGCCGGGGCTGGGAGGGCGGCACAGCATCACACGCTCTCACGGATGGCGCCGTCTGTCTTCCTCTGGATCTGGGAGTACAGTGGGGCGGGGAGGGGGAGGGGCAGTGGGATGTCCCGTTTCTCACACCTCAGGGGCCGGCAGGAGTGGACAGTTAAATGGTCCCCCTGGTGGGGGCTGCGTGCTGAGGGTGCTGGGGACATGATCAGTGTTCTCTAAATGCCCAGTAATTGGAGTGTGGTGAAACTGTGAATTACGACAACAGACGAAGATGGCAATAGAAGAATGACTTCTGCTCTTTCTGGAAGAGCTGCTCACTTCACAGCACTTTAACGCACGTGCCTTCTGGCCTGTTGGAAGTTGGTGACGATTCACATTTGGCTCAGTGAGTGATTCCTTTTGGAAGAAAACATGCAATAAATTGGCCCTTATGTGTGGAGGGCAGCCTGAGGAACCTTACTCTGGGGGTGTAAGTCAAGGAGCTGTGGAGCTGCCGTGGCACAGCCCGGCTGCCCTCATGCCTTTCGGAAGGTGCAGGGCTGCTCAGCTCACCCCCCTCAGCTCGGGTTCCACCCACGGCCCCTGGGCAAAGAGGGGCTCCAGGGGCTGGCGCACGGGCCTTCAGACGGTGGTGACTTGCCGGCCCCTTGTGCCCACGTGGCTTTGGAAGGGCATATGTGTCTTGGCCTTGGCGTGGTGCTCTGAGTCAGTGGATTCCGGGCTCCTCCGGGTGTGTGGATGCCAGTGCTCTGGTCACTCTTGTCAGGGCCCCTCCCAGTTGCCCCTTCCCACCCCTCCATGCCCAGGGGCCTCACCCGGGCCCAAACCGGGGTCCCCTCATGGCTAGACCACCGACTGGCCTTCCTCACCATCTCCCCAGATGGTTTGAATCCTACTCACTGCGTGACCTTGGACAGCAGACTTAACCTCTCCATGCCTCAGTTTCTTCACCCTCAGAATGTGAGTTATGCAGAAAGGGCTTCCCACAGCCCCTGGGCATGAGGGCCTGATGCAGCCTGGCTCTTGGTGGTGGTGTGAATGAAGCCTCACGACACGTTCTTCGGTGTAGCTGGGAAAGGCTTGCCCAGCGTGTCCTGCTGGCTTCGTCCTTGCACACACGGGAAACTCTCAGTCCTCCCATGCTCATCCGCAGCCACGCCCTTGCCTTTACTCTGGCTACACCAGCCCTCCTGTCCCTGGAGCCCCACACACCCTCTCCAGCCTCAGCGCCTCTGCACCAGCACTTCCCTGGCTTGGAATGTTCTGTCTCCAGACGTCAGTGGGTGGGGGATCCTGCTGGTCATTCAGGCTCTGCTCAGACACCCTGACCCCCACCTTGAAGTGGTCCTCCCGCCATCACTGTGGATGAATCACCCTGATCTCGCTTCCAGCACGTTTCGATCCTGGAGAGCGTTTGATTCTATCTGATCGTTGGTGTATCTGCTGAATCTGCACCCACCCCACCCGCCAGTCCTGTCCCCGGCCCTCACCCTGCTGACGTCGAGCTGTCTAGGGCTCTGTGTCCCCCTGAAGGCAGGAGCCTGGTGGGGGCACAGGAGCCTGCTCAATGCCGACAACCGCTGGCCCTGCCCTAGGGTGTCATCACAGCCCCACCTGGGGGCCTCCATGAGGACATCGCCCAGCTGTCCAGACACGGCCGCTCATATCTGGAAGTAATCGCTACACAATCGATTGACCCGTTCACACCCACTATGACCGCCTCGCTGATGGGCACCCTGTATTCAGTCACTGACTTTATTTCACGACAACTGTGTGTGCCCAGCCCTGGGCTCGGATTTCTTCTCTAGGTGCTGACGCCCCCGAAGGCAGGTACCCCATGTCTGCAGTGTCCACTGTTGATCCCCAGTAGCTTGATATAAACAGCCCTGTCTCCCATGAGAGAAATTTGAGGATCGAAATACAGTCCCAGAATATTGGTGGGAAACACTGCAGGTGTGTTTTACCTGTGGGTTCTCTGTCGTGGGGCGGTTTCTTCTTATCTGGGAGACTGCCAAGAAGGGCAGCGACGTCACAGGCGGCTTTCCTCGGCCTCTGCCCCATCCGCCCTCGGAGAGGGAGTAGGTTAACATCTTCGAAGACAGGGCTTCCTGCGTGCCGTGGATCACACGCTCAGAGCCAAAGGGCGTGGAGTTCAAGGCTGATCAGCAGCTGGGATGAAACACGTGGACGTGGTCCCGGCATCCCCAGCAGTGACCTGGTCTCCACCCAAGGCCAGAAGATGTGTGGCAGCTCGTCCCTGCTTCAAAACGGGACGAGTGCAGGGCCTTGGAAAGAGACATGAAGGGGCCGGAAGGAGGTGGCACTACACGCAGTGCCGGGGGCTGGCCTTGCTGCTTAGTTGTGGAGTGCTTGGCCCGGCAGATGTGGGACAGCTCTCCGTGCAGTGCAGGTGTTACGGGATCCTTGGGCTGTCACTTTTCTGGCCAGAAACCTCCCTGGCCAGTGGCACCTTTGCCTCAGAAGACCCGACTGGGGCTCAGAGAGGGCAAGAAACCTCTCCAGCTCACACAGCTGGTAAGTAGTGGGGCTGACATTTGAACCAGGTCTGCCCGATTTCAGAGCACTCAACTGCAGGCAGCGCGCGATCCTGCCTGTGCTGTGGCTCTGCCTAGCTGTTCCTCCGAACTTAGGCCTACTCTCCTGCCCCAGGTGCAGGTAAACCCCTCCGCACCAGGTGTCAGCGATAGCTGCAGACGGGGGACTTTCCCAGCAGCTCTCCGTGCAGGCTGGCCTCCTGAGGAAAAGGTTACCGAGTGTGGGGCCAGAAGATTTGGTCGTAAGCCCCAGCTGTCAGTCAGTGGTTACAGAGCCCAAGCTTGCTGGGCCTCAGTTTTACCTTCTCTGAGATGGGAAGGATGTTGAGGGCTGAGTCTCCTGGCAGGGCGGCCCTGGATGCCCCTGCAGTGAGAAGGGTTGTGGCTGCCCCGGGACGGAGAGGGGCTTGACCAGCTGGGAGCCCTCAGTGCCTTGTCTTCATCTCCCAACTGCCGCTTTCAAAACAGTCATTCCCCAAACGGAGGTGACCCTGGCCCAGGAGGAACACATGACGGCCAGTGAGAAACCGGCGATCGGAACTGTCAGATGCCTTCAGAGAAAAGGCAAGACCCTAACTGTCGTCGGGAACATACGCGGGGCGTGGGGAGAGGGGGGCGGCTCAGGGAGCGGCTCAGGACGCCGCGGGCAGCCCCCAGCCCATCGAATTCACCCCATCTATCCCAGCTGGGCCGTTTCATCTTGAAAGTCGGAGCTTCAGCATTTATCGGCGAAGCGGCAGCTTCTGTTTGTTCTGCGTAATGTTGTGTATTTGTCGCTGTGCTGTTGAAACGCCTCTTTGCACTATCTCTGAGATTCTTCCCGGGACTCCCCGTTAAATTAATCAGATTCTGCTCCCCTGCAGTCCTCCCTCTGCCTGCTGGCACTCCGAGGGTGCATCACTAAATGGCTGTGCTTTTGTTTTCCTCCTGAAGAGGGAGGTGTTTGTTAAGGGGGAGGGGGGGTCCCTGGGGATGGCCATTCTGTGTGCCAGTGTGGGCCACACAGCGAGCAGGGACGGTTCCTGTGATGAAGCTGGACAGGCCCCCTGTGCGTCATCTTGCCTGTTCATATGGCCTCTGCATTTCCCGCGTGTCAGGAGACCGTGACAGGTGCTCCTCCCACATTCCATCTTTGGCACACTCTGGAGCATGGCGGCTGGGGAGCAGGACAGGAGACAGGGTGACAGAGCAGGCAGAGGCCGGGGCGGAGTTGCAGACCCTGGACCCTCTGGAGGAAGAATCTGGGCCTGGGTGGGTTGGGCTGGCTGAGGACCAAGCCCAGGCTTCCCACGCTTTGGGAATCGTGGCTACACCCCTCCTCACTATGTTCTTCCTGGCCTGAAGGCCACCAGCCAGGGGCCACACCTGCAGCCCAAGTGGTGGTCTGCAGCCCCTCCCCCACAGGGGGGTTGCCTTGGTGGGATGAGATCCTTCAGGAGGGGAGGCTTGGAGCCGTGCTGTCCTCCGCCCTGCTCAGGAGGGGCCTCCTTGACCCTGCCTCCCATTGTGGGCATTGCCATAGGAGTTCATGGGGGGACGCTGTGTGGACACTTTCATGGAGGGCTGGGGGCTGAGGCCCAGAGAGGCCTCCACACTCTCCAGGGATGCACCTGCCCACAGGGGAGGGCCAGCTCCTGCCATCCAGGGCCTGGGCAGGGCCCCGAGCCAGCATGAAGCATACAGGGGCCCTCGGTGTCTGTGGGATGAGCGGGCCTCGCTGGGAGGTATCCCAGTGTCATCAGCCAGCAAAGCTGGACAGCTGCTGTGGAAGGCCACGCCGCCCGGGAGGGTTGGTGGGATGTGTCCTGCAGGGTGGCTCTTTCGGGCTTGCCTTTGTGGTGGGTTGAGGCGCAGGCCCCGAAGTGGTGGCTGCCAGAGTGTTGTCATGTGGCTGCCGGCCCCACCTCTCCAGGAGCCATCCTTAGTCATCGTTTGGCGTCAGATGGGGCAGTTCCAGCGGCGGGTGCACAAAGCAGCCCAGCCAGGCCCACCTGATGGCGGCTCTCAGGTCTAATTCCTGAACCCAGAGGCTGGAGAGTAACTTCCTCAGAGGCCCTGAGCTCCTGCCATGCCCTGGCGCCCCCTCATCCTTGCCCTCTTCTCCCCTGGGCACAACCCAGAGTCCTCCCATCAGTTCCTGTTGCCCACAGCCAAGAAGCCCCACCGACTCCTCATCCTCTCGCACGAGCCTGCAAGGGGACAGTAAAGCTTTGAGCTTAGCAGGAAGGGGATGGGCTGTGGGAGCCCCATCCCATGGACATCCATCTTCCCTCAGCTCGGAGTGCTTAGTCTGGGCCATTTTCCACAGTGCTTTGGGAATTCGGCTGGGGCCTGAGGGCTCTGAGACATCCCACAGAGGCCCAGCACTCGGGGGAGGGAGCTCCGCCACACACCTGGGTCTCTCCAAACCCCCAGACCGTGGCTTGTACCCATTTTGCAGATGAGCCGAATGGGCTAGGGGATGACGTCATCGCCTTGTCTCTGCCTCAGTTTACTCCATTTGAAGAATGGAGCATGGAGGGGGTGGATGAGTTGGGGCACAGGGAGGTCCTGGAACGATGCCTCCTCACAGAAGTGCTCAAATTTGCCGCTGTTTTCTTTTTTTTGAGATGAAGTGTCACTCTGTCACCCAGGCAGGAGTGCAATGATGCGATCTTGGCTTCCTGCCCCCTACACCTCCTGGGTTCAAGTGATTCTTCTGCATCAGCCTCCTGAGTAGCTGAGATTACAGGTGCCTACCGCCACACCCAGCTAATTTTTATGTTTTTAGTAGAGACAGGGTTTCACCTGCTATTTTCTTTAATTTTAGTAGAGACGGGGTTTCACCTGCTATTTTCTTTAATTTTAGTAGAGACAGGGTTTCACCTATTTAATTTTAGTAGAGATGGGGTTTCACCTGCTATTCTCTTTAATTGTGAGTATTTAATGCATTATGATTGTGGTTATTTTTGCCTTTGCTGTTATTTCCCAATGATGATGAAGCTGATGGTGATGAGGAGCTGACATTTCTGGAGGAGTAGGGGCAGTCTATCTGCCTTCACAGTGCATACTCTTCCCGAGCAGTGCACAGTCCCTGTCCTCAAGTATCTTAAGATTTGGGCGACATGGACATATATGTGGACAGTTGTGGAGGCACATCCATCCCTAGGGTCAGCAAGGTCCAAGTCAGGAGTTCTGGTTCTGCAGGGGCAGAGCAGGGACGGGACAGCCACGCAAAAAGGTAGAGAATTAATGGAAGGAAGCACAACATCTAAAGCCCAATTTTAACTGTTTTAGCTCCTGTAGGGACATCTCCCAGTATTTTCCCAAGACAGCAATGAAAGGACACCCTTTCTACACTGGGACACAGCGTCCAGCTGCTGTAAATGCCAAGACTCAAATATGCGGGTGTCCACTGTACCTCGGGTCCACAGCATTAATTTTTTTTTTTTTTTGAGACAGAGTCTCGCTCTGTTGCCCAGGCTGGAGTGCAATGGTGAGATCTTGGCTCACTGCAACCTCCACCTCCCGGGTTCAAGCAATCTCCTGCCTCAGCCTCCTGAGTAGCTGGGATTATAGGCGCTCACCACCACGCCTGGCTAATTTTTCTATTTTTAGCAGAGACGGGGTTTCACCATGTTGGCCAGGATGATCTTGATCTCCTGACCTTGTGGTCCACCTGCCTGGGCCTCCCAAAGTGTTGGGATTACAGGCGTGCACCAGCACGCCCGGCCCTAGAGCATTAATTTAACCCATGCAATTATTTGTGAGTATAGCTGAATGTCTCTCCTTCCCCCCAGGCTTGGGGCACAGGAATGCACGTGTTTTTCCTCCCTGTGGTACCCAAGGTCTGCAGTTCCGGACCCAGTGCTGCTCCCGCAGGCTGCTGCAGGGCTCAGGCTGCCCACTAGTGGGAGCTCCAGGCCTCTCATTTCCCACCTCTGTCTCTGCCTGGCTCAGATACTTGGGTGGGCCAAATTCCTGAACTGCTCTTGGTGCACCGTCCTCTTAAAAGGTTGCACTGTATCCAGCTCATTCAGGGAATTATATGTGAGTGGGTGTGAGCTCACATGTGCTGGGCAGACAAGGGGTGGCCTGCAGTGGTCACTCACGGGCTTGTTCGCCCCAGCACCCATTTTCCAGGACATGACACCCCTTGCTAGCACACATTGTCTCCCTGGGTCAGCCACATAAACAACGTGATCGGGCCTCGTGGTCCCAGCTGACTGATTGATTCTGCAGTGGGCACGTGATCCAAGCTCTGCCAATTGGAGTCTTTCCAAGGGTGTTGGAACTATAACTGAGAAAAAGGAATTCAACCTTTCTTTGAGGGTCTGTGGGGGTGGATGCAGTGTGCAAACACTGTCCACGGCCACCTCTTGCACTGTGGATCTCGGAAGCAGACCTACTCAGAGAGGAGAGGGCACCCACACAGAGGCGAGATGGGGGATGGAGAGAGGCAGCGATGGCCCTTGGCCTCTGAAGCCCTGGCCCCGTTGGTCCCTGAGGTCCAACTCTAGTTTTCTCTGTGGGTCCCATAGGACATTCTCAGGTCCTTGCAATGGATTCATAGTTTTGCCTGAGCTGGGTTGAGTTGGGTTTCTGTTTCATGCAACCCAAACCGTCCTAATCTATAAAATATTAAGACACATTTCTATCAACTTCAAGAATTAATCGGCGTCCATAAATTACCACTTGACTATGACAAGACATTTGGCACATTCTTTTTTTGCAATCATTTGGAATTTTAGTTCCAGAATATGATTTTTTCCCTTTTACATTATGTCAATTACTTTAAGAACGTTATGTCTTGTCTATGTGGGAAATATTTTCTAACAGCTGCATTCATCCTCATTTTCTCAGTAATCATTAATATGTGGACTTAACTAATTTTTAATGATCTATTTGCTCACGATTTTTATGCCAATGCCATTCCTTTCTCATTTTTCTTTCATTCTAATGACTTTTACCCCATAATAATTTTTTCTCAGAAAGAGCTGTGTATAGTAAGCTGAGTCCTCAAGAATAGGTCAGTGTCATTTTGCCCTCACAGTAGCTTTGTCCAGCTGTAGAATTCCAGTTTGAGGCCCTGCTTGCTCGGAACCTTGTAGCAGTGCACAAATGTTATCTTCTAGCACTTTTGAATTGCAGAGAAGAATGACCAACGTGAGTGGGATTTTTGTTCTTTTTTAAAGGCAACCTATTATTTTTATACTCTGGAGGCTTAAAGGAGTTCTTAATCCATTGAGCCGGAGGTTTCACCAGAATATATATAGCAGTGTGTCATTTTTCTATTACTCCTTAACAGGACACCCATGATTTCAAGGCTCCCATTTTTTTCTGTTCCAGGGGAGATTTTCTTCTCGTAGTTCTTTAATTAATTCTTCCGCCCCCCTTCTTCGGGCCCCCACAGGAATGCCTTCATTTATCCTGAGTCTGGAGTCTGTCTCTCACCCAAATGCTTGTAATTCCCATCTCTCTGAATTCTTCTCATGCTCCAAGAGACTTTAATGACTGCCTTCTAGTTCACCAGTTTGAGTTTCAGTCGTGTTATTCACAGTGCCTGTTATTTTAGTAATCATGTTTTAAATTTCAAAGATCTCTTTTCTCGTATTTAATCCCCCATTGAAAAACCCGTGGCCAATTCCAATATTCTGGATGTGTTATCCTTTTGATTCTCTGTGGATGCTAATTAGAAATTTAACATCTTCGTCTGCTTCCTGCATTCATCCTGATTCATCCTGGATTAGCTGACCGCCCGGTCATTCTGGAGATGTGATTTAGAGGATTTAACTGTGGCATGGAAGCACTGGTCCTGTAGGTAAGTGTCTTTGTATCCATGTCTGATAAAGTGACCTGCGGTGGCCCTGGTAGCTGGTGCCACACTTTTCTCTCTAACCTGGAGGTTGAAAGCGTTTTCTGCTGAGGGCCACAGAATAAATATTTTCGGCTTTAGGGGCAGTATAAGCCCAAGGATGGCTACTCAAGTCTGCCATCGTAGCAGAAAACAGTCAGAGGTGACGGGTGAACAGTGGGTCTGGCTGCGTACCTCTGTAACTTTCCAGAAGTTGGCCATGGGGTTTGGCCCCTGAGTCACAGTTTGCCAACCTCTGCTCCAGCCTGTGGCTGGAGCCCTTGGGGCCACATGTCCAGCTTTACTGGAGTACCGGTCATCACTGGCCAAATGCAGTCTGGACCAGATGCCCCCTCTGCTGCGGGGAAGGGACCAGCACCAGCTCTGTCATTTGTCTTTGTTTCTTACATTCCATGGCAGCTTCTGTCCACAGTTCTTGGGGTTTGAGGATTGCTCACAGAGACATCAGTGCCCATTTTTGCAGGGGATCCTTCCAGTGCCAGGGCTGCCTTCTCAGGCCTTTCTGGGGAGCTCACTTTCTCTGTCGGTTCATCTCATTCATGTTATTCATCTCAGATTTTCTCAGCACTTCTAATTCACAAATTCTCCTCTCTGTTTTCCAGTACTGTGTTGATACTTATGTTCCTAAATCATTTACATGGGATTTGGGGAGGGGAAGAGTCCTCCCCAAATTGAGACCACAGTCTTGATCTGGAAGTCTCCTGAAATCCCTAACAAAGCTTTATGGGCTGGGCGCGGCGGCTCACACCTGTAATCCCAGCACTTTGGGAGGCCCAGGCCGGCGGATCACGAGGTCAGGAGGTCAAGATCATCCTGGCCAACATGGTGAAACCCCGTCTCTACTAAAAATACAAAAATTAGCTGGGTGTGGTGGCATGTGCCTGTAATCCCAGCTACTCTGGAGGCCGAGGCAGGAGAATTGCCTGAACCTAGGAGATGGAGGTGGCAGTGAGCTTAGATCATACCATTGTACTCCAGCCTGGTGACAGAGGGAGAGGCCATCTCAAATAAAATGAAAAAAGAGCTTTATAGAGGCATATTTTGCATATCATCAAATCCACTCTGTCAAGTATACATTTCCGTGATTTAAGTTATTTTGCCAAGTTGTGTAACCATCACTGTAAATCAGCTTTAGAATATTTTCATCACCTCCTGAAATCATTCTTGATAGTTCATCTATTGTGTATCAAGTCTTTAGCTACATAAGGCCCATTTCAAGTCTATGTATTTCAGCTCCAGGATCCACCTGTTATTTTTGTGCTAGACCCACAGAGTCTAATTACTGTTGTTTTAAATATGCATCTCAGTAGCCGGGAGGGAAGGGGATTTCCCTTCTTTTCCAAATGTTCTTTTATTTATCTGCGGCTAGTGCTCTGCAGTATTACTGAAAAATTTGGTTGTTGTTTTTCAATTAGGACTTCAATTGGGATTAGACCAAATAGTTGAAATATTTTTAGAGAATTGATATAGGTATCATGTTCAGACTTTCCATGAATATAACATGTTCTTCTGTGCTTCAATATTTTGTCAGTAAAGCTGATAGTTTTGTCTTCACATAAGTACTGAGATATTTGCATTGCTGTGTTTTCGAGGTCAT
This sequence comes from Cebus imitator, assembly GCF_001604975.1. NCBI lineage: Eukaryota > Metazoa > Chordata > Mammalia > Primates > Cebidae > Cebus > Cebus imitator. Next base: position 368,075 of record NW_016107644.1, read on the forward strand.
GCAGACATTTTACCTGTTGTTATTTTGAGTGGAACCTTTTCTTTTCCCCATTTTAGTCACTAACTGGTAATTACTGTTACACAGGAGAACTGTGGGTTTTAATCTGTAGAACCCAGCCATATTGCTAAACGGTCATTAATCGTGTTTTTGAAAATGTTTATCGACACATAATTATTGTACATACTTACAGAATACATGTGATTTTTGATACATGTATACAATGTGTCATGATCAAATTAGGTATTTGGAATATCCATCACCCCAAGCATGGATCATTTCTTTGTGTTGAGGACATCTCAAAGCTTCTCTTCTAGCTACTTTGAAATACACAGAATATGATTGTTAACTCTAGTCCCCGTCTGTGCTATGGAACACTATTGTTTTTAAAAATTGTTCTGGGATACACGTGCAGAAAGTGCAGGTTTGCTGTATAGGTATACACATGCCATGCCATGGTGGTTTGCTGCACCCAGCAACCTGTGATATACATTAGGTTATTTCTCCTAATGCTCTCCCTCCCCTTGTTCCCCACCCCCTGACAGACCCCAGTGTGTGATGTTCCTCTCCCTGTGTCCATGTGTTCTCATTGTTCAACTCCCACTTACGAGTGGGAACATGCGGTGTTTGGTTTTCTGTTGTGTCAGTTTGCTGAGAATGATGGTTTCCAGCTTCATCCATGTTCCTGCAAAGGACATGATCTCATTCCTTTTTATGGCTGCATAGTATTCCATGGTGTATATGTGCCACATTTTCTTTATCCAGTCTATCATTGATAGGCATTTTGGTTGGTTCCAAGTCTTTGCTGTTGCGAACAGTGGAAACACTATATTTTTACAAAAGTAATTTCTCTGGGGTTTTCTGGGTATTTATCCTTGTATCCTGGGCAAGTTCGATATACTGTTATCTTTTCCTTTCCATTTATCAGACACAAGTCCCGCTTTATCTGTGGGGGACATTCCAAACCCCCCAGCAGATACCTGAAGCTCTGGGTAATTCTGACCCCTGTGTGTGCAGTGCTGTGCTTTCTCTTCTACATCCACAACTGTGGTAGTTGAACTTACAATTAGACATAGCAAGAGGTGAGCAACAATCACAGTAAGAAAATGCACAGTTCTCACAATGTGCTGTGCTGATAGGTGTGTGAATGTGCTCTCTTAAAATGGCTTTCTATGCTGTACATATGTTGTCTGACCAGCACACTACGGGCCACCAAAGCCACAGAGGGTGAAACTGCAGGTCACAGGGTGGCTGCAGCCATCAGGCCTGTCTGAAGCTTCTGGGCATCTGCCAAAACTTCAGAAAACGGCTGTGAGCCAGGGGTACATGCCCATGCTTGGCCCACGCCTGTCAGGAGTGGGGGTGCCTCTAGTGCACTGTGGCCCAGGGAGGCATGGGCATCACTGAGAGAGGCTTGGGTGTCACTGAGACAGGTGTGGGTGTCAGGGAGGTGTGGGCGTCACTGAGGGAGAGGATTCTCCAACCTCAGCCTCCTGAGTAGCTGGGATTACAGGTGCCCACCCACCACGCCCCGCTAATTTTTGTATTTTTAGTAGAGACAGAGTTTTACCATGTTGGCCAGGCTGGTCTCAAACTTCTGACCTCCTGATTTGCCGGCCTTGGCCCCCCAAAGTGCTGGGATTCCAGGCGTGAGCCCCCGCGCCTGGTCCTCAGACATCCTTGCCCCGCAGCTCTGCACGCTCTTCTAGGTGTGTGGTGTTTAGCTTGCAGCCTCTGCTTCCCCAGAGTGCTGCTCCCTGCTGTGCCTGCCACGCGGCGAGCCTGCCTGTTGTCCAGTGAGAAGAGGGGCTTCGCATGTCCGTGAATCGGTGAGACTGGCCTGCGGTTTTCTTTAGCGTCCTGCTGCTAGGTTTTGATTCAAGGTTAAGTGCTGTTATAAAACAAATGGGGAGATTTGTTTTAATGGCCTGGAACTGTTTATCTGGCACTGGAGGGATCTGTTATTTGAAATCATCTGAGCCTGGAACAACTTAGAGGTTTTTAAATTAAATTTTAAAATTTCCTTGCATTGTTATTAGTCATTGACATTTTCTAAAATTTTTTTATGATTTATGTTTTCTTAGGGAAATGTCTCATTTCATTGAAAGCTCAAAATATATTAACATAAAACTATACATGGTACTTTGGTAATGTATGCATTTTTGTTTGTTTGTTTGTTTCTTATTTTTTGAATTACATTTTCCAGAGACTTATCCATTTTTTTCACACAAAACAGAAACACCAGCAGTTGTGATATTAATTTGTTGGTACTTTTTTCCGCCTTTCTAATTCGGTAATCTCTGCTTTTCCTTCCCTTGTTTTCTTCCTTGGTTTTCTGGGTTTATCTTGTTTTCTAATTTCCATTACATAGATGTATGCTAATTCGCTTTCCAGTCCTGAGTGGTGATATTGGGAATCTCAGAATTTCAGACAATGCTCTAATCAATGTGTCTTGCATACATTTCACACACATGAGAGAATATTTGTAGTATTAAATTTCTGGAAGTAGAATTGCTGTTTAGAGGCTGTATGCATTTTAAATTTTAATTAATTTTTTATCCATAGGATTTATGCCAATTTACATTTTCATCACCAATATATTTGTTTTATTTTATTTAACATTACACATAACACATATGTTACAGGTATGTTCTTTCACAGCACATGTAACATATCTGTTCTAGGCATTTGACAAATTTCAAGTCAATCCTTAGAGCAACCCCATTTTATAGATTAGGAAATTGAGGTTTACTTAGACAAAGCAATTTTCCCAGGTTTATTAAGTGATGAAACAGAAACTGAAATCTAGGCATTTTTGTTCCAGAGCCCATGCTCTCACCCAGGGCACTGAGCGACCTGTTTTCTCACACCCATATCAACATGGAATTGACAAATATTTTGATCTTAGCCAATCAGGTAAGTAAAAAAGAAAAAAATCTAATTTTAGTTTGCGTTTTCCTTACTGTAACCAAAGTTGAATATTTCTTCAAATGTTTAAGAAATGTGTTTTTCCCTTTCTGCAAACCGTTTGTTTATAACTGTCATCTATTTTTTTTCCTTTATCTATTGACTTTCTTATTGATTTATAGAAGCTTTTTACATATTAAACAGTTCCTTCTGTGCTATGAAATGCATGCATTTTCCTACTCCTTTATGTCTTTCAACTTTGTGTGTTTTTTTTACATTACATAATTTATAAACATTTATGTAGTAAAAATGTGCACTTTTTTGGTATGTATCTGTGTCTAGGTGTGTGTGCATTTTTAACATGCTCAGAAGTTCTAGCCATTCTGAGATTTAAATGATTCTCTTGTTTTCTTCTAGTACTTTTATCATTCCATTGAAATCTTTCATCCATCTGGATTTTTTTTTCTATAAAATATAAGGGAGGGATTCAGTTTTTTTCCCAGACACCATTAATTGTATAATCTGTCTTCTCTTTTAGTGGGACAGCCTACCTTTATAATATAGTAAATTTCTTCATGTATTTGGGATCTTCCAAATGTGTGTATGATCTGTGTATGAATGTACCTGGATCAAAATTTTAAAATTCTTGTAATTTTAACACATTTTACCAACTGGTAGGGCTAGTCACTCACTAATCCCTTTAGTGAGAACTTTTGAATCAGCATGTCTGGTTTCTCAAAACAGCTAATTGATATATTTTGTGAGGATAATTAACATCTTAATGTTGTCTAGCTTTCCTATGCTAAAACATGGCATGTGTGTACATACTTTAAGTCTTCTTTTATTTTATTTTCTTTTATTTATTTTCTTTAAGGGACCCTGTGGGGTGGCTGCGGGGGTAGGGGTGGAGGGGTTGGGGGGGGCAAGTCTTCTTTTATATCTAGTTCCATTTTAATTTTTAAAAAGTAGAGTTTGAGCATTTCTTAGGTTTATTTGTAGATATTTTAATCATTTTTATTTCACCTTCTAATAAATTTTGTTTTAATATATAAAAGCCATTGACTTCCATATGCCAACTTCATGTCTGCATACTTTATGAATTCTATCATTATACATGATAGTTTTTCAGTTAATTTTCTTGGAATTTCCAGATATATAATTATATCATCTGCAAATAATAATAATAATTGTGTACTTTCTCAGTTTTTATATATCTTATTTCTTTCTCTTATTCATGTTGGTATCTCTAGGATAATGTTCAATAACAGTAACAACAGTTAGATATCTTTGTCTTGTCTTTAACAGGAATGTTGATAGATATTATCCTATTATCTATGTGAAGTGTCTAAAGTAAATTCATAGAAACAGAAAGCAGAATAGTGGTTACCAGGAACAGGGGGTAGGAAAAGTGGAATTAGTGTTTAATGGGCATAGACTTTCAGATTTGCAAGATGAAGCAGTTCTGGAGAGCTGTTTCATGACAGTGTGAATATACTCACTGTCATTGAACTGTAGATTTAAAACAGATAAGGTGGCACGCCTTATGTGTTTTTCACAACAATAAAAATGATCACACATGTTAATATCATCACTGATCACGTCAGAAGAGCCTTTAAATGTTGAGAAGCTGCTATTCACAATGGGGGTCATGCATTTTCCAAAGCTCTAATTTTAACAAGAAATTCACATTTTATTGACAACTGTCGTTGTTTTCCTTGCAATGACAGGCCTACTATCTGTCTGTCTGTCTGTCTATCTCCATCTATCTATCTATCTATCATCTATCTATCTATCGGTCTGTCTATTAGAGGTAGAGTCTTGCTATGTTGCCTAGGTTGGTCTTGAACTCCTGGGCTTAAACAATCCTCCTGCCTTGGCCTCCCAAAGTATTGGGATTACAGGTGTGAGCCATCATGCCCAGCCACTTTGTTTATTTTTGAACAAAGAAAATTTCTAATACCCAAATCTGGATAATCACATTTTGTCAGTTGTTCTTTCGTGTAAAAATTGTGTTCCATGAAAAAGGAGCTAGTCCAGCTCACCACTGAAACATTGGCACAAGAGCTTTTCCGGAAGGCAAGTGTTGTGCTTTGTCTTGAAGCAGAATGCTTTCTGTGTACCCCTCATCCTGACATGCAGAATGTTAAAGAGGTGTGTATTCAAGCACCGGAGTTTAACAAAAGTAATAATTTTCAGTGTCATCAAGGACATACTTTTTTCCTCTTCTGGACAAGCATGTGACCACAGTGAGTGCCGTGACTGCTGGTGTGTCTTCCTGTCTCTGTCTTCATTGTGGTAAGTGTTGGGTCAGTTTCGCCGGCCATCGCTCTGACACTGTCAGTGTAAATGTCAGCACAGTGTTCCAGAATAAGTGATGAGATTTAAAAAGCCATTCTACAGCCTGAATATTTCAACATCGCTCGTGTTTGCTGTTAAGAAGTCACAGGAAAGACCTTCTTTGATGATAAGTTAGCGCTGATGCCAGACCGATGTAAGTACATAGCAAGGCGAGCTATGTCTAGAGTCTTCCATTTGTAAGGAAAAAAAGCACAATTCTGCCAGCAAAGTATTAACTCAGTCTTCATGTTTGCAGCTCAGTATTTATTCAACGAGTTACCATATCACTGGAGAGCATCAATGCTGTGATGTCTTCTGTTGACTTTTCTGCCAGCAGCCACTGAGCAATGTCCACGTTCGTGGCTGTCCTCTTCTCTGGGGCTTCTCCAGCCAGTGCGAGGTGGTAACTCTGTAAGATGCTTCATTGGCTTTTTCATTTCCACTTTGGAAAGCTGCAACAAACAATTTTTGGCTTCTAAAGCTCTCATCCGATCCATGTTTAAAATGCTTCATTCCTTTTTCCTTTAAACTCTGAAAGATTGCTCTCAAAATGCTGCTGCTACTTAACTGATAACATACTACTCTTTGAAAATGTTCTGTTGCATAAGATACGGTAAAGCAAATATCAACATCCATAAAGCCAAGGAAATAACTCTTGTCGCATTTTTGTTTTTTACCTACGGTTTCACTCAGTTTCATTGGAGTAGATTTCTCCCTTTCATCATTTTCAGCATTGTTAGACATTGATGGTACAGATGGGGATTGAGAAAGTGAGTCTTTGATCTTCCTTGTTAAGCCACTAACTCATCTTTAAGTATAGAAAACATTATAAATAAATGTTAATTTTAGAATAAAATATAATTAGATTTTATATGTTTTTGATAAAATTAAAACATTTGAAAAATGTTCGAAAAATAAAACGCTATTGCAAAACAAGACAGTAAAGAGAAACAGACTTGAGATATCCCATGAGGGGTGGGTTTCATCTCTTCTCCTGTCCCTTGCCTATGCAGTGAGGTTTGGTGTTCCCACCTCATAGGGCTGCTGTGGGAGTTGAACGGCACAATATGTGTGAAGGAGTCATCCCAGGCTTGGCAGAGCAGGCACACAGCTTGTGCGATTCCCTCCTGCCTCGGAATGTTTTTGTCTCGGAACATGGTCTTCCTTTACAGGATGGAGCACCCTGCATCTAAATGACGGCCAGCATGGGATTTCTCTTGCTTTAGCAGAGAGAGAAATAGCCTTCAATTACTCAGTGTGCATTTCCATTCAAAATGCGTGGTTGCTATAGCAAAGATCATCGACCCAGAACTCAGGCACGTGTGCTGGATGGCGGCCTCTCCTGAGGAATGACGATAACTCTGCTATTGACAGACCCACCAGGGGCTGTTCTGGGCCAGGGCTAGAGCTGACCGAAGAGGTTCCATAGGCAGGTGCATTCAGAGGCTGAATCAGGAATGGAGCCCAAGGCACTGGTCTACAGAACCACTGCATTCCTCCCATCCAGCTGTGTCCTGGGGAATGGGCCCTTGATATTTGGTCTTCCCGATGTCTCTACTGACCCCAACATTTCCACTGGTGGCAGGGTAGTGATAGTGGCAGGAGGTAGTCAAATGCCTTGGTAGATAGGGGTGGGTCCCTGGTGAAACCCCACCTTCAATCCAAAGACATTTAAAGCCTGAAGGCCCAGCTACAAGTCTCAGATAAATCCACAGACTGGCTTGAGAACTGTTCTTCCTGTTTGGCACACTTTCCTCTGATTGATCCCACCCTTCACCTGTTTTAAATATACCTACCCTTTCCTAATTGGTTTTTTACACTGTCTTGTCCACCTTTGAATGCTACCTTTGTTTTAGCCTTTTTTTAAAAGAATACTCACAAATGAATCAGTACATACTCCTCCATTCTGAGCCCATAAAAGGCTCTGGACCCAGCCACACAGGGAGAGAGACCACCCAACTTTGGGTGGGGTACCACCCTCACATCCCCTCTCCACTAAGAGCTGGCTCATCATTTAATAAAACTCATCTCCACCCTTCTCACCCTTTGATTATCAGCATGATCTCATTCTTCTTGGACATGAGACAATAACTCAGAACCCCACCAAATGTGGATGTGAAGAAGGCAGCAACGCTGTAGCCCTCTGCCCCACCTTCAGTGCCTGGCAGCCACCCCACATGACAGAAAGCAGCGGCAGGGCTGGGCCAGCCCCAGAGCCACAGGCTGGAGTGGGGCAATGGGACTGACAGAGCTGTTAACATGCCTCCATTCGTCAGGCTACAGTGGGACTAAAAGAGCTATTAGCGCCCTGTAACACCCTTCTAGGGCTTCAGGGTCATGGGCTTCCTTGCTTCGATGCCACTGCCTTCTTCTTGTCTGGATGCCAGACTCCATCACAGGAGCTGCTTGCAGCATGCCTGGTCCAGCCACAAGCCTTGTACAGGGTGCATTCCTGTGCCTGTGCTTGGAGTGGCCAGCCAGGCCCCACACTCACTCACCCATATACCCCCTCCTGCCAGGGGCTGAGTGTGCAGTCACAGTGGCCATGGGGTCTGCACTGGAATGCAAGCCAGGCGTGGCCCAATGGGCCAGGTGTGCAGGGAACCTCCTGTTGTGAGCCTGGGACTGAGTGAGGCCTGGGCATGGGCATTGCCAGCCGGAGGTCTCTGGCTGGCAAAGTGGCCAAGAAAAATCCTGCATCAGTAGGGGTTAAGGAGGTTGGTTGCTGAAAAGGGTGGATTCACTATTTTTCCTTAAAAGGAAGAAGTTGGCCGCATGTGGTGGCTCAAGCCTGTAATCCCAGCACTTTGGGAGGCCAAGGCAGGCAGATCACAGGGTCAAGAGATAGAGACCATCCTGGCCAACACGGTGAAACCCCGTCTCTACTAAAAATACAAAAATTAGCTGGGCGTGGTGGCGTGCACCTGTAGTCCCAGCTACTCGGGAGGCTGAGGCAGGATAATTGCTTGAACCCGGGAGGCGGAGGTTGCAGTGAGCTGAGATTGTGCCACTGCACTCCAGCCTGGTGCCTGGCGACAGAGTGAGACTCTGTCTCAAAAAAAAAAAAAAAAAAAGAGGAAGAAGTCAAAACATAATGGCTTATCCTTGTCTTTGACCTGTAGAGACTTGAAAACTAAAAACAAAACTTTTAACAACTGTATTTGTCCATTCTCACACTGCTATGAAGAAATGCCCAAGACTGGGTAATTTATAAAGAAAAGAGGTTTAATTGACTCACAGTTCTGCATGGCTGGGGAGGCCTCAGGAAACTTACAATCATGGCAGAAGGCACCTGTTCACAGGGCAGCAGGAGAGAGAGAAATGCTAAGTAAAGCCCCTTGTAAAACCTTCAGCTCTCATGAGAACTCACTATCACAAGAACAGCATGGAGATGACCATCCCCGTGACTCAATTACCTCCCACCAGGTTCCTCCAACGACATGTATAGGTTATGGGAACTACATTATGACATTTGGGTGGGGACACAGCCAAACCATATCAACAGCATAAAGTTAAGCTCTTATAGAATGAAGAAAAACCCACAGGATTCATACTTTAAAAATCACTGGTTAAGAATAAAACCCCCAAATGACCATATTCATACTCACATAAAAATTCTTTTTTAGGAAAAGGAGGAGCACAAAAAATAACAAAAAAAAGCACAAAACCCTAAAAGCATAAAACAAATGTTTAGAAGATTAAACACATCAATGTGGGTCATAAATATATAACTAAGCTTAATTACTACAGAAAAATGTCTCAAATTGGGCTTAAAAATAATAACCTACATATACACCTATTATCCATCCACTGAAGCATCCGCACATCAATCCATCTATCCAGGAATCTGACCATCTATCTGTCAGCCCACTCATCCATCCACTCATTCATCTATCCATGGATCTATCCATCTGTCCATCCATCATCCACCAATCCATCCATGCAACCATCTATGTATCATCCATCCATCCACCAACCCACCTAGCCACGAATGAATCCATCCATTCTCCCATCCACAGATCTCTCCCTGTCTCTCTCCTACCTTTCCATTTATGTATCCATCCACCCATCATACATACATGCATGCCTACACACATGCACACATCCACCCACCCATTCATCTATCCAATTATTACTTCATTAAACGCTTCCTGAGCATCTCTTTGTGCCAAGTCCTGGGATTCAGAGATGGTTCTGTTGTGGTTTTCACCCTTGAGTCTTTCAGAGCATACTTGGTGGACTCCTATCTGTAAACAGAGATATTAGCCAAATCTAGTTAGTGTAGTGGGGGTTCCAGCAGAGGGCATGTCTGCTGGAGAATCAGGAGGGCTTCCCAGAAGAAGTGACTTGTATAAGGTGGGACTTAAATGATTGAATGCTGGTCTGCAAGCAAAGGGGGTGAGGAGGAGAGCCTCCTTTACCAGAGGGAACAGAATCCATGCAGATTGTTGGTGTGGAGTGTGGCAGGAACTGATATGGGCAGGGAGTAGCCGAAGACAAAACTGAAAATGTTGAGGCTGAGAGACAGGTCCTAGGGGGTCACTGAGTTTCAGGCTGAACAGCTTGCATTTTTATCTCATGGGCAGTGAGGACCTGATCCCATTTGCCTTTTAGAAATCTCATTGGAGGCTGGGTGCGGTGGCTCAAGCCTGTAATCCCAGCACTTTGGGAGGCCGAGGCGGGTGGATCATGAGGTCAAGAGATCGAGACCACCCTGGCCAACGACGTGGTGAAACCCCTTCTCTACTAAAAATACAAAAATCAGCTGGGTGTGGTGGCGTGCGCCTGTAATCCCAGCTACTCGGGAGGCTGAGGCAGGAGAATTGCTTGAACCCAGGAGGCAGAGGTTGCAGTGAGCCAAGATTGTGCCACTGCATTCCAGGATGGTGCCTGGTGACAGAGTGAGACTCTGCCTCAAAAAAAAAAAAAAGAAAAGAAAAAAAGAAAAAGAAAAAAAGAAACCTCATTGGAATAGTGACAATGTGAAGGATGGAGTAGGGGAGGCAAATCTGGAGCCTTGGAGCCAGATAGGAGGTGGCTGCAATGACCCAGATGAGAGGTGGTGGGCCCTGGGTCATGGCATGGCAGTAAAGGTTTCAAATCCTCAGCATGTTTGGAAGACACACCTGGGAAATCCTGGAAACATGGGTCAGATAGTTACTATGGAAACATCAGATGTTCTGGGTTAGCATGGAGTAGACTAAAATTGCCTTGGGTTTTATAGGCATGAAGGTGGAACTGGGTTGCTTTAAATGAATATTGCCAGTGAGACATGTGTCACCACTTTCCTTTGAGTGACACTTTGCTCAGAGAAGGCCATTGGGTCAGGGATGAGCAGAGAGGGAGCAGCCCTTTTCATTCTGAGGGCGGGATGGGAAGGCACTGAGTTCATTAAGGCTGTTTAGGTCAATTACTTCAATGGTGCAAATGACCTCAAATTCATCTGCAATGCAGCAGTTACTTGGCAGCAGAAATGTGTGACAAGGATTGAGAGCAGAAGCATATCTAAATTTCAGCACAAGACGATCCATTTCAGGGCACCTATTGCAAACTGCTCATTTGATGGATGAAAGAAGTAGCATCGATGACAAAATAATGATAATGGTGATGGTGGTGATTTAATGATGATGATGATGGTAGTGGTGCTGCTGCTGATGGATGGCGATGTGATAATGACAATGAGTGATGATGATAATGATGATGATGATAATGGGATAATGATGAAGATGATGGTGATGGATGATGATGATGGTGATGGTGATGATGG
>NW_016107644.1:379373-384187 GCF_001604975.1 Cebus imitator
TGATGGTGATGATTGATGGTGATGATGGTGATGGTGATGATGATGGTGATGATGGTGATGGTGTTGATGATGGTGATGATCATGGTGATAATGGTGATGGTGATGATGATGGTGATGATGGTGTTGGTGATGCTGATGGTGATGATGGTGATGTTGATGATGATGGTGATAATGGTGATGATGGTGATGGTACTGATGGTGGTGGTGATGATAATGACGATGGTGATGACAATGATATTGACAATGGTGATAATGAGATAATGATGGCAATGATGACGGTGATGGTGATGACCACTACTATATTGTGGTCTATGTTGTGCTTACTATTTGCTAGTCACTATTTTAAGCATGTTACCTAAATTAACACATTTAATTCTCACAAAAGCTCTATGAAGTGATGTTATAACCTTCACTTGACATATGGGGAACCTGAGGCACAGGGGGCTATTATGACTTGCCCAGCATCAGGCAGCACATCGGGGTAGAGCAAGGGCTGGATGCCAGCATTCGCCTCATCTAGAAGTTTATATGATGAAGACAGAATACATTTTGGAAAACATTATTAACCCTCAAAAAGGAATGAGAACTGGGCTTTTCTTACTGCCTGGTGATTCAGCAGAATCTGTGCACCTGCTGTGAGCTGAGGCTGGATATTCTAGGCATTGTATGGAAGATGGGAGGGAGAGGCAGTGAGGATGGCAAGGGCTTAGAGAAGTTGCTCCAAACTACATGCATTCTGTGTGGCTTTAGGAGAGAAAAAGAGACTTTGGCTTCATATAAAGGAAACCTTTTTAAACCCTCAGATCTGAGGTGGATGCCCTAGAGATGCAGTGAGCTTCCTAACTCTAGAGGTGTGCAAGTAGAGACTGATCATACTTTAAGGAGTTGGGTTTGGTAACTTCTGTGGTTCCTTTAAACTTTTGTATTCTATTCCCATTTCACAGATGGGGAAACGGAGACTCCATGAGGTGACTTGCCCATGGATTCCATGGCAGTAAGAGGCAGATGCCAGACCCAGGCCTCTTTGCATTTAGCCTCAGCTCAGAGCTGGGAACACTTCTTCCCCATCCCTCATGTTTCCATGTGGAGGGACATCCTTTTGTGTAACTCCTGGACCCAGGTGGGGAACTGGGTGATTGTTCTACAAAACCAACCCGTTGGATCCCAAGGGCAGCTGTGTGACCTAACCTCTGCCAGGGTCTCAGGGACCAAGTGGCTCATCAGGGAGGGGGTCTTCCAGAGACATCCAGGCAGGTCATGGGGTAGAAAGGGGACAGCTTTGGAGCCAGATGCTGTGTGACCTTGGGAGACCAGTTACCTGCTCTGAGCCTGTATTCATCACCTATAAAGCCAAGCCCTCATGAAGATGAAGGGAGATGGAGGAGACAAGGGTGCTTTAGATGCTGGGCGTGAGAACAAGGGCGCCTGATTAGACCCCAGTCACCACCCAGCTCCATCTTTTGCATGTGCACCCCGTGGACAAGACTCACTGACAGTCTGTGGTTCTCACTGACCTTGTTGCCTTCTTCCCTCAGCCTGGATGGCTGCTCCCTGCATTTCCAGCCGCTCACCCACCTCGTCACATCCTCAAGGGTCATGCTCTCAGGATTCCCATCTAGGCTCGTTCTCCTCCCAGCCTGAAAGAGAGCAGATGGTCCTGTCTTCCAGCCTGGGGTCTTTTAAGTCCTGCCACCATGTGGTTGTCCCCATGCAGGCATCTGTTTCCTTGGTGGGGGTCGGGGGGGACAGGGCTACACCTGGTACTTATATGTTCCCTGCACGTGGAAAGTTTGTTGAATGAATCAATGACGGCTGTTAAGATGGCTCTGCATTGCAGGGAGGTTGGGAAATTTCCCCCAAGGCATGTCTGCTCCCTCTGAGGGTCCCTGGGCCCCTAGCGCATCTCAGGCTGGGAGTAAGAGGGTCCCGAGTGCTCCTTCCTCAGAGCACCCTGTCTCCTTGCTCAGACCAGGCACCTTCCTGGGGGTCCCTGCTTCCCTCCCACCGGCTGCCGGTCCTGCCCCTCCATTTTCAGTTGCAGACATTTATCCTTCACATTTCCTGGCTCCTCTGTTCATCTAAACAGCTGGTGCTATTTGTTCTGGGTGATTTCCCTTATTTATTGCCACATTTTCGGGAGGCACATAACTCTGTCTTCTAACCATTTTACTGCAGCCTCTTTAAATTGAAACAATTGATCAGGCCTTTGCTTTCCCTCTTTTGTTCCAGTCCCTCCTCCCCAGCTGCCCCCACCCCTTCTCTTTCAAGCGGCAATTACATTTAAATCCATTTTCTCTAAAGAAAAGAATTCATTATTATCGTCCCAGGCCGAGGAGCCCCCCAGAGTCCAGGGAACATCTCCAGATGTGCAGGGTAGATGAGGGGCAGCTGACTCTGCTCTTTTGGGGTTCGAGGCAAATTCTGAGGGTTGCAGGGAGGGTGGCCAGTGTCTCGCCGGCATCACTGTGTGGAGTGTGATTACAGCAGGGCTGTGGGTGAGGGCAGGATGCACAGGTGGCTCACTGGCCTTTAGCAGTGATGTTGAGGCTGTTTCCCTGGGGAGTCTCAGGGCCCCATGTGAACATTTCCTTAGGTATCTGAGTACCAGGCCAGGCACGGACAGACGGAGGGAATGGGCTTCTCGAGGGTGTGACAGCTGGGAGTCATGTTCTTCCTCATTGCTCCCTGTTTTGTTTTAGCTGCAAGGAAGCCAAGGGTCAAATGAACAGTTGGAATCTAAGAACTGCTGGTGACCTCATTCACGCCTGACCCCGTGGATGGGTCAGGTTGTGTGTCACACACTCACAGCATCGAGGCTTCTCCACTGCAGCTCCCATCCCAAGTGCAGGCATAATGGGATGGCTGATTGGCCACTGCTTAGCGGGCCCGAAGGCTGCAAGTTCCTGTGTCATTTACCGAAGCCCAGGGAGCTGGTGAATGCCTCGTCACTTGTGCATTTAAAACAGAAGCTGTGATGTTCTTGGCCCGCTTAAATCTCCCAGGAGTTGGGGAAGCTGTGAATCCATCTGCAGCATCATTTTCTGTGGCCAAGGTGAAAGGGTCCCAAGAGATGAGATCTCAGACATACGCTGAAAGGACTGAAGGCTGAGCAGGCAGCAGAACCCAGGGTCAGGTCCCAGCAGGTGAGGGTTCCAGCCACAGGCTGGGTGCAAGCCCTTCCACTAGGGGGTGCCCCTGCCCCCCTCACTGCAGGTGCTAGCCTCCCGGCCCCCGGAAGGAACCTTGCCTGATCCTCCTGGGGCACCTAGGAGGAAAGAGACGTTGACTCCTATTTGTAGAAATTTACATCAGAGGCAGACAAGGCCCTGTGATATTTACTTTGTCCTTTGCAGAACAGAGGATGAGAGGAAATTCTTAATAATGACTCATGAGCAGAGTCCACCTTCATGCCTGACCCTGCAGTGGAGAAAACCCCTCCTCTCAGGGCCCACTCCCAGCTCCTCATGCACCCCCAGACACCAGCCCCCCACTGCAGTTGGGCCTAACATTGCTTAGATGGGGGCCTCATGCCTGACCAGCACCACTGACAGTCCCAGGAGGCTGCCCTTTCCCTAGAGCCCGGCCACAGCTCTGGTGGGCAGGAGGAGGGAAATTAGCAGCAAAAGGCGGGTGCTGAATGTGAACGCTCAGCATAGAAGCCAGATAATGAGCTCGTCTTAGAGGGGCGGAAACTGAGTCTCAGAGAGATTCAGGAATGTCTCAAGGGATGAAGCCCCAAAGTGCCAAAGCCAGATCTTCTGACCCTAGGCTGGTCACATTTCACCCCCAACCCCTTAACAAGCCCTCAGGTCACCACAGTAGCTGGGCTTTGTGATGAGACCCCCATTGGCTCCCCAGCTGGCCAGAGTGGCTCTAAAGAAATACCTGAGAAAAACCACTGCTGAGACTTCTGCCTCCAGCTGTGTGGCAGGCTGCCTCCTCTGCAGGTCTCTGAGGAAAAAATACTGGATCCCGTGCTGATTTCAGCAAATGTAGCAATCCCTGCTCTATTGCAAGATAATTAGCAATCAGTAGAGTGCATCATACCTAATGAGCAGTTGGATGAGTTTTGACAGATGTATCGCCCCTGTAACCAAAGCTCAGGTAAAACATGTCCATCACGCCAGGAGTTTCTTTTGTGTCTCTTCCCAGTGACTTCCCCCCCACACCCCAAGGCAGCCCCTGATTAGACACCATCAGTTTCTGAACTTTGTATATTAATGGATAGCATCGTGCCATTTGCATTCTTTTGTACCTGGCTTCTCTCACTCACCCTGATGTCTGTGGGACTCATTCCTGTTGTGTCATTCTCAGTAGTTTGTTCCTTTTTGCTGCTCAGTAGCCTTCTGTTGCATGGATATATACAGTTTGGCTATCCATTGTCCTCTTAATGAGCATCTGGATAATTTCCCGTTTCCAGCTATTATGATGATTTTTTTGGTGGCCCTATGCACTTTCTTAGGTGTATTCCTAGATTGGCATTGTTGAGTTGTCTGGTAAATGTTGCTGAATTTTAGTATACATTTCCAAACAGTTTTCCAAAACGGTTTAACCATTTTACATTCCCACCAGGCTCATATGAGAGTTCCAGTTGCTCCATATCTTCACCAACACTTGTCACTGTCAGTCTTAATTTGTAATCCTTCTGGTGAGTGTACAGTGTCCTCTCACTGTGGTTCTAATTTTCACTTCTCTAATAGCTAATGAGCTTGAGAACGTTGCATGTGCTTACCTTCCTTGTGCATATCTGCTTATATGAATTGCTTATACAAGTCTTTTGCCCGTTTTTCAATTGGGTTGTCTTTTTGTTTTTT
>NW_016107644.1:384257-403427 GCF_001604975.1 Cebus imitator
ATCACAGCTCACTGCAACCTCCACATCCTGGGCTCATCCTGAGCTATTCTCCCACCTCAGCCTCCTGAGTAGCTAGGACTACAGGCACACACCACCATACCTGGCTAATTTTTGTAATTTTTAAATAGAAACGAGGTTTCTACATGTTGCCCAGGCTGGTTTGGAACTCCTGAGCTCAAGCAATCTGCCTGCCTCTGCCCTCCAAAGTTCTGGGATTACAGGCATGAGCCACCATGCCTGACAGGGTTGTCTTTTTATAATTGGCTTATGGAAGTTATTTAGATATTGTGTTTTTGAGTTCTTTGTCAAATATTTGTATCATGAATATTTTCTCATTTTCTGTGAATTGCTTTCATTTTATGATGTTTTTGATGAACAGGAATTTTAAATTTTGATAAAGTTAAATATTTTTCTTGTATTATTGTCTTTGTGAGTTCTCTAAGAAATATTTTCTTGCCTCAAGATTGTGAAGATGTTTTCTTTTAGAAGATTCGTGGCTCCATGTGATACACCTTGAATTAATATTTGTGTATGTTGTGAGGTAGGGACCAAAATGTATTTTTTTCTGTACATGTAGCCAGTGTTCCACTGTCATTTGCTGAAAAGAGTTTCCTTTTCCTATTGAATTGCCTTGTGCCTCAGTTGACTATTTAGGTGTGGATCTGTTTCTGGACTCTATTCTATTCCATTAACCTACTTGTCTATCTTTGCACTAACACCACCTGCTCTTAATTATTGCAGCTTTATGGTAAATCTTGAAATTAGAGAGTGTCCCCCAAATTTATTCTTCTTTTTTCAGATTTTCTTGGATGTTCTAGACCCTTTACATTTCTAGATTAATTTTAGAATAAGCTTTTCAATTTCTACAGAAAGCCGGCTAGAATTTTGATTGAGGTTGAGTGGATGCTATAGATTAGTAAGGAGAATCAATGTCTTAACACTATTGAATTTTCTAATCTATGAATATGGCCTATCTATCCATGTATTTAAAAAATTTCTCCCAACTTTTTTTGGTTTATAACATAGCAGTCTTGCACATTTAAACATTAAATGTATTCTTGGGCATTGAGTGTTTTTTGATTCTGTTACAAACTGTATTTAAATTTTTTATTTTTCAATTATTTCTTACTAGTATATAGAAATTAGATTTTGCATATTGACTTTATATTCTGAAGTTTTGCTAAATTCACCTGTTAATTTCAATAGTTTCTTTTTGCAGATTTCTTAGGATTTTCCTTTTGCACAGTCATGTCTGCCCATAAAGACTCTTTTACTTCTTTCTTTTCAATCTTTTTGCCTTTTGTTTCTTTTTCTGATCTTGCTGCACAAGCTGGGGTACCTCTATTCATGTGGAGTACAAGTAGTGAAAGAAGACATTTTGCCTTTTTCTTAATTGCAGAGTGAAAGCATTCAGTATTTCAGCAAGTATGATGTTAGCTATAGGGTGCTTTTTTGCAGATACTCTATTACATGAAGAAAACTTCCTCTATTCCTAGTTCACTGAGAGTTTTTTCTTTTTAAAATCTTGAATGAGTATTGAATTTTATCAAATTCTTTCTTTCTAATTGTTTTATTTTTCTCCTTATTCTGTTAATCTGGTGAATTATATTGAGTTTTAAATTTTAAGCCATCCTTGCACCTGGGATAAATCGCACTTATTTATAAAATGTTGAAACATGAACACGCACAGACACACACACAGACACACACACAGACACACACACACACACACACACACACACACACACACACACACAGGTTTTGACCTGCTAATACTTTGTTCAAAATTTTTGCGTCTATGATTTAACAAGAACTTTGCCTATAATATTATTTTAATTTTTATATCATCTGACAGTCTTGCTTGCTAATTGTAGTGTTTATTCTATTTACATCTAAATAAATTACTGATAAATTTGTGTTTACATCTACTTTCTTATTGTTTTCTATTTGTTAAATCTGTTCTCTGTTTAGTGCCTTCTCATGGAGTAGTTGAGGATTTTCTAGTATTCCATTGTTATGTCCTTTCTTAGCCTGTTTAGTCTCTCCTTTCTTTAAAGGGGTTGCTCTAGGTATTACAACATGCACCCTTAAATGATGGCAGTGTACCTTGCATCAGTGTTATACCATTTTAGGTATAAGAGCATTACAACAGTATAATTTCCTTTAACCCCTCATGCTTTCTGTGCCATTGTTGCCATATACTTTATTTATTCCAGTGTTATAAACTCCATAGTTTGATGGGTTGCTTCAGACATTCAATAATCTGTAGAAGGAAATTCTGAATTCGTCTTTTATATTTATATATGTATCATTTTGGATTTTTTTCTTTTTTCCCTGCAGATCTGGGTTTTCAATTATTGATGAAATTCCTTTAGTATTTATGTAGTGTGGGTTTGCTGGCAATTTATTATATCAGCTCTTGTTTGTCTAATTATGTCTTTATTTTGCCTTCAATTTTGAAAGGATGTTTCTGCTAGATGTAGAATTTTAGGCTGACAATTTTTTTCTTTCAGGACTTTAAAGTTGTCGTTCATTGTCTTCTCACTTCCATTGTCTTTGATGAAAAGTCAGCCGTTATCCTCTGTGTCTTTTCACTACAGCTAATGTCTTTCTCTGTCTTTTTTCTTGGCCTGCTTTAAGGTTTTTCTTTTTTTTTTTGAGACAGAATCTCACTCCGTCACCCAGGCTGGAGTGCAGTGGTGCGATCTCAGCTCACTGCAATTTCCACCTCCCAGGTTCAAGTGATTCTCCTGCCTCAGCCTCCGAGTAGCTGGGATTACAGGCATGTGCCACCATGTCCAGCTATTTTTTGTATTTTTAGTAGAGACGTGGCTTTACCATGTTGGCCTCAAACTTCTGGCCTCAAGTAATCTGCCTACTTTGGTCTCCCAAAGTGCTAGGATTATAGGCATGACCACCACACCTGGCCAAAATTTCTCTGCTTATCTTTGTTTTTCAACAATTTGACTACAATTTGCTAAATGTGATTTTATTTAGATTTACTCTGCTTGGGGTTTACTAAAATTTTTGGATATGTCGATTTGTTCTGTGTCCAATCCATTCAATACATTATTCACTTCATGAATAATATTTTGTAGGTGTATAGTTTTCTTTTTATTTTGCAGAGTTGTCATTTTTGCTGCTAAAATTTCCTTCTTGTTAGCTCATTCAGACCATGTTTTTCTCTAAATCAGTTAAAAATTTATCATAAAAATTTAACATTGTTGTGTGCTGATTCCATCTGGATCATGTGTGTCCCTCTGCCTTTATTAACTGTTTTATTTTCTTAATTATTGGTCATGTTTTCAACCAAGAGTCCAACTGAGCTGGTAACGGGCCATTGCTTTCATTCATTTTAGCTACTCTCTGGTTCAATAGCGTTGAGGGTGAGGTTAGGTCTTCTGAAATTCCCAGGCCCAGGGCCTGGGAGACTCTGACGATGTCTCTTTGCCCTCAACTCCAACCTCCAATTTCTTTTGCAACCAACATGCAGGACCTTATTTTTGTGTCTTATCAGGAGTTGATTTGATTGATTTGGTTACAGCTTGGCTAATTGTAGTTCACCTGTGAATTCTACTGTTCTGAGGATGAAGTCAGACATCTCCCATCCTGCCTCCCTCCCCAGGAGGGTCCTGGAATCTGGAATATAAGCATCATGAGACTATAAGATCTCTCTCTGCTTTTCTGGCCTCACCCCTCTTTGCCTCTTACTTAGAATTGTCTAAGATTATAGAATTGTCTGAGTAATAGGGATTATTTTTATTTTACAGGCTCTTTCAAATTCAAGTCTGTCACTTAAGCATCTAGTGCCAAAATGTTTGGCTGGTTTCTCCTAGAGCTTCTACCTCTTTACTTGAGCCAGACTCATGCCTCTGCCTGCCCAGCTCCCAGCCCTGGTAACCACCCCACATGTGTTGGCAGACATTGGTCTCTGCTCACCTTCGAAGCTCTTATATTTATCTGGAATTTGGTTCATTTAAATTTCCTTGCATTTACAGCTCTTTGAAGTCTTAATATAATCTTATTGTTTATAGTGTGCTTTCTTGCTGTCATGGTGGAGTAGTGATCTTTATCTTCTGTAGCCTCATCAGAAGCACAGCTCTACTGCAAACATAGTTTCTGGTGTATGGCTGAAAAGTGGGAGACATCACTGAAGGGAAAACTAGGACAAAGAAACCTCCTGAGCATTTATAGAGCTTCAGTGTGAGCCCTAAGTGTGTGGAAAACATTTGCCCCAAGAGCTGCCATTTGAAGGGTGGGCCTTAAGTTCCCAGCAAGGTGAAGGAGTTGACCCTAATCCTTCCTCAGCAAGCCTAAAACCCTGAGGGGATATTGTGATCCTAGGTCAGAATCAACCCCAGGGTATTGGAAGAAGGAAACTAAATTCTTTTTGGAGGAATGCAGGCCCAATCTATGCCTTCAGGACAGCCATAGATTAAGATCCACAGAATATGAGCTCATAATGAAGATTCTACCAACACACCAGGAGGCAAACTGCCATGAGAGAGAGTCAGCAAAAATAACAAGCACAGATTTCGACCCCCGAGGAGTTCATGTACTGGAGCTGTCAGATACAGAATGTAATATGCATATGCATAAAATGGTTTAGAAGTGGAAGCTGGAATCTCTCCATGGGTGGGGGAAAACCCCGGACTGAGGGGGTTCTGCACAGGCAGGAGTGACTGTGGTCCTAGGTGACCTGGAATGTTCCAAGGAGCTTACCTAGGGAGGAGGCTACCTAGAAAGAAGGTTCTAGGAAGTTACTTAGGGAACCTAAGGGAAGAGATTACCTAAGAAATTATCTAGGGAGGAGGTTACCTAGGAAAGAGATTTTTTTTTTTCGAGATATTTCACTCTCGTTGCCCACGCTAAAGTGCTGTGGTGCAATCTCAGGTCACAGCAACAGCTGCCTCCTGGGTTCAAGTGATTCTCCTGCCTCAGCCTCCCGAGTAGCTGGGACTACAGGCGTGCACCACCACACCCGGCTAATTTTTTTGTACTTTTAGTGGAGATGGGGTTTCACTGTGTTAGCCAGGATGGTCTTGATCTCCTGACCTCGTGATTTGCCTGACTCGGCCTCCCAAAGTGCTGAGATTTCAGGTGTGAGCCACTGTGCCTGGCCAAGAAAAAGCCTTTTCTGAGCAGTAAGAGTAGATGCATGGATGAGTGCCTCTTAGGAGGGAGCTTTGGGCCGGCTGGTCAAACTCCTGCATCGCCTGTCAGCAGTGAAATGGGAAGGCCGCTCAGACACAGCTGATAGGAGGCATGAACCTGGTCCTGGGGGAGAAGAACTTGGAAAATTGGGGCTTGGGGCCGGGAGCACTTCCTCTTCCTCTGTACCAGCCCAGAGTCTGATTTATTTCTGCAGAATTGCGTTCGAGGGATGCGCAGTACCAAATGAACAGGCAGCGGGTATGCCGAGATTCGGGGCCATCCTGGACTTCCAAACGGCCTGTGCTCTGAATAGATCTTTTGTTCAGTGTGGCAGTAATGAAGGAGGGGAATTGGCAGCAGATGCCCAGAAAGGGCTGTGACTAAGTGTCCATTATAAGTGGAGCATTTTAATAAAAAAATCCATGTAATTTATTTGAATAAAAATGTGTGTTCTTTTACAAGCCCATTCTCTCCCCAGTCTTTCCATATTAATAGATCATTAATACTCCATGAATGGGTAATCATCTTCTTGGAAAACAAATGCAAGGGCATAAAAGGAAAATTATGGTCGTTTAAACTTAAAAAGAAAGGATTGTCGGGGGAAGGAAGAGCTGTGTTCACAAAAACAGCCAGCTCCCGTCGCTGGCTTTGGGAGTGGGAAGGTCTGTGGAGCTGCACTGGGGGACTCATGGTGGACAGGGCCCCGGCACTCACTGCATGCCCTGACCTGCGGAGGGTGCCCTAGGTCCACTGCAGCAGGGGGCTGCCCACACAGGGCTTGAGACAAGGTCCGCTGTCCTGAGCGGGTCCACCAGGGCGGGTCCACCAGGGCAGGTCCATCAGGGCAGGTCCAGGTGAGCAGGTCTGGGTGAGCAGATACAGGTGAGCAGAGCCACTGCGTCACCCCAGCCCCGGCCTCCGCTGTCTTTCTTGCACCCCTGCGTTCTATGGTTTTCTTATAAAAACACCCACTATTGGATTTAGAGCCTGCCCTACTCCAGTGTGACCTCATGTTCACTTATTACTGATTTCCAAATAAGGGCACATTTTGAGATTCCGGGAGGATGTGAATTCTGGGGGAGCCCTGCTCAGTCCAGTCTACTCCCTCAGCCACGGTCATCAACAGGGCAAAGGAGAGACTCACGGAGCCCCAGATGTCCATGTGGTGGAGGAGGCTTTCTCAGTTGGGACCATCCAGAAAAGTGTGGTCTTCTGTCAAAAGCCCTGAAGGGCCTAAGCTCTCTCCCTCCTCTGCAGGCTTGGGGCATTGGGACTCTGGGCTGAGGCTGGCAGGGGCATTCTGCAGAAGGGCCCCCTGCTTCTTAGAGGACAGAGGCTCAGGGAACTTCTCCATCTGAACTTGCGGCAATGCACCTAGAGAGATGGAAGTTTCTCTGCCCACCTGCCTTGAGGCTGGCTCAGAGGGAGCTGCAGGTGGTACTGCAGGTGCAGGTGACACTGCCCACCTGGGAACTGCCAGCCGATGGCTCAGTGGCAGTCAACCTGCAGTGGGCCTCAGTCCAGCGTGGGATGTGGCGATTTGAACATAGCCTTTGGTTGCCTTTGAGGTCGTCAGGTGAGAAGTTCCATAGCCAGGTGTGGGCAGACAGTCACCCAGCAGGGCCAGCCCAGCCAGAGCAAGCTCAGTCCCAAGGATGGTGGAGGGGTCCTCAGGGAGCAAGGGGAGATGTCAGAAAAGATAGAAGAGTTCCTGGCTTGAGGACCTGCTAAAACAGAGCTGTCAGAAAGTGGACAGCACCAGCAGGGCCATTGATAGGGATTCTGTGAAGCGGTTCAGGCCTTAGCTGAGGGGTCAGGACGGCCTGTCCTCAATCCCAGCACAGGTCAGGACCCCTGCAGGTGCCCAGAGGGTGTGGGGGCGACCGTGGGGCTACCAGCAGTGTTGTGGGCATTTCTGCAGGTGCTCTTGCTGGCTCTGCTGGGCAAGCCTCTTTGGCTGGAGGTCAGATTTCCTTCTGATTTGAGCACCTCCTGCCCCCACCGTGGCCCTGTCACTCAGGGCCTCAGAGGTAAAGGGAGGCTGGAGGCGGGACCCCTGTCCTGGAGGTGGGGGAATCTGTCATCCCAGGAGACACCCTGAGTCTTCACCAGCTCCTCACCCCACGGGTAGGAATGTTCCTTCAAGGTGAGCATGACGGGCTGTGGTCTGCAGTTTGGAGGGAGCCCTGGAGACATCTGCTGCTGTGAGACCTCCAGGGAAGCAGATCCGGAAGGGAGGCTGAGGGCCTTCTGAAAGCTGACGCCATGTTGGCGAGTGCTGTCTTGAGTGTCTTTGCTCCCAGACATTGCTGGCGGGTCCTTCTAGCCTGCGCTCCAGGATGGACAGGGGGCTTAGGGGAAGCCCTCTGGGTCCAAGGCTGGGAGGGCCCTGCTTGGGGCTCCCATGGCCCCTGCCCTCTGCCATCCCTGTCTGGCCTCACTGTGCAGCTGTGCCTGTGTGCCCTCTGCCTGTCTGGCTCATGGGCACACCCACAGGGCAGGGCCATGACTGTCTCCTCTGGGGCTTAGTACAGACCCTGGGAGTGTTTGCTGTGTTGTGGGTGGTCTCTGAGCCTGTGCTTGTGCCACACACAGTGAGGAACATACCCCACCCCACCTGCAGGAGCCCCACATTCAGGTGGGATGATGGACATGAGTACTGCACGGAAAGGTAGGACCGAGGGCTACCAGAGCACAGAGGTGGGTGTGGAGTCAGGAGCCTTCCAGGGGCCCTGAGCTGAGTTTTCAGGGCAGCATCCTAGAACCAGGAAAGAAGTGGGAGGGCTCCCAGCTGAGGGAGCAGCCCATGAGAAGGCCTGGGGGTAATGACAGCAAGGTGCATTCTGGGGACAGGCAGTCCCTCTGCTGTTGCTGTGTACTGCTGCTTCAGTAAAAGTTGTTGTTAACACCACCGGCTCACCCTTAAATTCTTTCCTGGACAAAGCCAAGAACCCTCCCAGGCTAAGCCCCGATCTTGGGACTTACCTATATGTTGTGCACTATGGCAGCACTTACCCAGCATTGATCTTTAACTTAAAACGTTCTAAGCTTCCTGTGGAGTATCAATAGCTTCATTTTGCAGAAGAGGAGAAACTGAGGCTCAAATACAGCTGGGAAGCAGTAAAACAAGGATTAAAAACCAGAACCCATGTTCTTATTTTGATTTAAACATTATCAGGCCACCTCGCAACGGAGATACAACTGTTGTGTTCTTGGCTACAAAGTCACCTATAGTCTATCCCTGGAACCAAAGCACAAGAACTTCAAAGCAGAAGTTGTGCCACTGTGCCTGGCTATTTTTTTTCCCCATTTATTTATTTTATTGCATTTTAGGTTTTGGGGTACATGTGAAGAACATGCAAAATTGTTGCATAGGAACACACGTGGCAGTGTGATTTGCTGCCTTCCTCCCCATCACCTACATCTGGCATCTCTCCCCCTGCTATCTCTCCCCAGCTCCCCACCCCCCACCCTCCCTGCCCTATTTTCCCCCAACTGACCCCAGTGTGTAGTGCTCCCCTCCCTGTGTCCATGTGTTCTCATTGTTCAACACCCACCTGTGAGTGAGAACATGCGGTATTTGATCTTCTGCTCTTCTGTCAGTTTGCTGAGAATGATGGTTTCCAGGTTCATCCATGTCCCTACAAAGGACACAAACTCATCGTTTTTGATGGCTGCATAATATTCCATGGCGTATATGTGCCACATTTTCCCTGTCCAGTCTACCGTCAATGGGCATTTGGGTTGGTTCCAGGTCTTTGCTATTGTAAACAGTGCTGCAATGAACATTCGTGTGCATGTGTCCTTATAGTAGAACGATTTGTAATCCTTTGGATATATACCCAGTAATGGGATTGCTGGGTCAAATGGAATTTCTATTTCTAGGTCCTTGAGGAATTGCCACACTGTCTTCCATAATGGTTGAACTAATTTACACTCCCACCAACAGTGCAAAAGTGTTCCTATTTCTCCACATCCTCTCCAGCATCTGTTGTCTCCTGATTTTATAATGATCGCCATTCTAACTGGCGTGAGATGGTATCTCAATGTAGTTTTGATTTGCATTTCTCTGATGACCAGTGATGATGAGCATTTTTTCATATGTTTGTTGGCCTCATGTATGTCTTCTTTTGTAAAGCGTCTGTTCATATCCTTTGTCCACTTTTGAATGGGCTTGTTAGTTTTTTTCTTGTAAATCTGTTTTAGTTCTTTGTAAATTCTGGATATCAGCCCTTTGTCAGATGGGTAAACTGCAAAAAATTTTTGCCATTCTGTTGGTTGCCTATTTTTTTTTTAAGAGAGAGATGGGGGTCTTGCTTTGTTGCCCAGGCTGGTCTTGAACTCCTGGCCTCTGGCAATCCTCCTGCCTCAGCCTTCCCAGAAATATATGTGTAATTAACAATTAAGTTCTAAATGTCTGCATTTCTGTTTCTTCAGAGTTGATGACAGGTGTGGGACTTACCCAGCATGTTTGTCAGCATTTATCCCCACCCCCAACACTGTGTGGGTGATGCAGGGACCTCCCTGAGCACAGCAACAGCAGAAGTACAAGTCCCTGGAAAAAGCAACAAAGTTTTAAGGGACTTGGGCCCGAGAATGATGGTCCAGCATGTGTTCACAGAAGGTGTGTTTATGTTTCCTCTGTGGACCCTGACTTTTCACTTAGATCTAATGCTGAGTCCTAGAAATTAATTCTGCTCGTTTTCCACTGCCAAGTGTTCTTACGCACAGATGAAAAATGAAGTAATAGCTGTGCATGTGTTGGCTCTGTTTGTAGACCTTTAGAAACAGCTAAATGATTCGAGTTTTATGTCATTGTTACCAGATACTTCAAAGAGCACATCAGTTCACTCCCGTGACAGTTTGATCCTTTTCATTGAATGTATGGAATCAGTGAAGATTTTGAAGTTCCTTCTGCCGCTGGTGAAACCATAATGTCATGAATTCAATTGAAAAACAGCATAAAAGGCTACATTATTTGTTCTTGTAGTTGTGATACGAACACAATTTTTGGTGAAACTAGTGTCATGGTAAAAACAACATTCTTTTTAAATTAAGTACAGAAGTGTGCTTGAGGTTACTTGTTGGCCCATTGAAACAAGCTGTGATAATTTATCAACCTCACAGGAGCTGAAGTTGTCAAAATTTACAGCCATTATGTGTGTACCCAGTATAACTTGAAATAAACACTTTTGTAATGACATTAACATTAAATATGAAAAAACGCTTGCTTTTTTTCCCAAATAGTAGCACTCACCTTCTCCATTTTCCTCATTATCAATCAGATTTGATAAATGTTGCAGCTTCTGAACAATTACTTCATAAATCAGCTTAAGTGTCTTATGATGGTACTAAAATTTTGTAAACGCATTGTTTAGATTTTGGATGCAGTTATATAAAATCAGTTGGAAATCTTTAATTGAAGCAGTCAATGAATAGAAGCCCCCAAATGTCAGTTATTAATGTTGTTAGCAGATTGTAATTATTGAAAACAAAGCCTGCTAAGCAGGAAGACATTGAAATTTTCCTCTAGGAGAACAAGGGAGGGAATGAACATATTACATTGTGAAGCTCAGTGTACAAGATTTTATTTAGAAATTCTTAAAATTTCGGTATATCTTGGCATATGGGAAGAATCTTTAAATGAAGCTCCTTTGTTTAATTGGATAAGTGTATGAGGAGTGAAATGGAATCAGGTGGAGAAGGCCTAGAATTTTATGGCATCTAAGTTTGGTAGGACATTTAAAAGAATCATGAATAGAGGTGATGCATTGGACATGTTTTGTTGTGAAAAAAAAAAAAAAAGTCAAAAAAAGGCACCCTGAATAGATGCAAAAGGCAGTCTCTATGACAATGTTTCTGCTGAAATATTTATGTATTTCAATGCAAAAATATTAGAATTGAAAATGTTCTCCATTTAACAGAATTTACTCTGAGCTTACCAGCCACCTCAATTCCCGTAGAGATAATAGTTTCTAAATTTAAAATGTCATGCCCTTTTGAAAAGAATCAGTTGCAATGTTAACAATTTAGAACTTTTAAATCATAAAATGCAATTTGAAGACAATTACATTCAATTTTATGAAAAATTTAAAATAATACAGTCACATTCTTCTGAAAATTGCCACTGACACAGCATTAGGATAGATGTATGAAGGAAAATGGCTGAAGAATGTAGTTGTGTACCAAAAGTAAGTCTTTTATGAGATGGGGTCTCGCTCTGTTGCCCATGCTGGAGTGCAGTGGTGCAATCTCGGCTCACTGCAACCTCTGCTTCCCGGATTCAAGCGATTCTCCTTCCTCAGCCTCCCAAGTAGCTGGGACTACAGGCACATGCCACCAAACCCAGCTAATTTTTGTATTTTAAGTAGAGATGGGGTTTCACTATGTTTGCCAGGCTGGTCTCAAACTCCTGACCCCAGGTGATCTGCCTGCCTCGGCCTCCCAAAGTGCTGGGATTACAGGCATGAGCCACTGTGCCTGGTCTATTTTTCGTTTTTAATGTTTTAAATGTGTAATGGTTTAAATAATTTAAACATTTTGCTTTAATATACATAGATATGCCATATTTTCATATTTTTAATTAAAAATTTATTTAAAAAATAGCTTTTGAATAAAATTATTTTAGGCCCACCAACATAATAAACCAATTTATTGGTCAATAAATGCACGCATAATTTACATTATATAAATATGTATATATAAATCATTTACTATCTATATATATATAATTTAAATTAAAACAACACCTCAAATGTTTAACTGCTGCATCAGAAGGAAATGGAGGCCCCACGGTGATTAACCTGTTCAAGGCCTTATGATTGATAAGTGGTATAACATTTTGGTATTTTACTGAGTGCTTTCTTATTTTGTATTATCAAATCTTTAAAAAATATTATTGGCCAGGCACTGTGGCTCATGCCTGTAATCCCAGCACTTTGGGAGGCTGAGATGGGTGGATCATGAGGTCAGGAGATCAAGACCATCCTGGCCAACACAGTGAAACCCCGTCTCTACTAAAAATACAAAAATTAGCTCGGCATGGTGACGCGTGCCTGTAATCCCAGCTACTTGGGAGGCTGAAGCAGGAGAATCGCTTGAACCAGGGAGTCGGAGGTTGCAGTGAGCTGAGATCGCGCCATTGCACTCCAGCCTGGCAACAGAGTGAGATTCTATCTCAAAAAATATATACATAATTAATACAATTTTACTAACGTAGCTAAGAGCCCCATTCCTCTCTCTGTCCTTCCCAAATTTCTATCATTTTAAAATATGCTTTTCTCTATTGTTTTCAAATTAAATATTGAGTAAAATCAAAATAATATTATAAAATATCTTTGGAGCGTGAAGGTAAGCTGTTCACTGCACACCCTGGCCGTGAGCATGACCGCAGGAGTTGATGTTACCCCTGCGGCCCCTGCACACCACACTTTATACTTACAGATAATGTAAATCCTATCCATCTTCCCCCTTTCCAAAAGCATTTTGTACTCACCATTCTCCGAATTGGCCCCCTGAGTTCTACTGCAAGCGCTGATCTGTCTACAATGGAGTGCTTGGCTTTGCATGTTTGTGGTGTGCACATTTGTGTTTCTCACCTGTGCCAGTGTGTAGCCGCCTCCTGTGGTGTGTGGAGGGAGTCTCAAAGCCACTCTGGCCACACAGTTGCATTCCCCAGGACCAGCATGCTGTACTGGGCTGTGGTTCATGCACCTCCGCTCACCAGTTCCAGGGTTCCATGACACGACTGTGGCAGAACTGAACGCATCATTCTCCGTCGAGGGACACGGACCAAGTCCAGGTCTGTTTGAGTTGGGTTCTTCTTGGGAGCCGTGTGCCCGTGGCCACTTGTAGGACGCTTCCTGTAGGATGTACCCCCGAGTGTCCGAGTGCCGTGTGACCCTGTGTGTGTTGTGAGCGTCACTAGCCCACGCCAACCTGTTTTCCAGCAGAGCACAGAGGTCACTGTTGTTGTGAGTCCTACTCGACGCTTGATGTCATCACATCTTACTTTTCTTCAGATTTAGTTGGCGTGAAATGACATATTACTGCTTTAACTTGTATTCTCATTCTTTTTAATGAAGCAGTATTTTTTCAATGTCCATTGTTTGTTCCGCTGAGTCCTTCCTCTCTCCCTCCCTCCCACTCTTTCTTTCCCTTTCTTCCTTCCTTCCTTCTCTCTTTTTCTTTTTTCTTTGTCTCTTTCTTTCTTTCTTTTTCTTTCTTTCTCTCTTTCTCCTTTCTTTCTTTCTTCTTTCTCTTTTTCTTTCTTTCTCTTTACTTCTTCCTTTCCTTCCCTTCCCTTTCCCTTTCTGAACTCTAGCTCTGTCATCCAGGCTGGAGTGCAGTGGCACGATCTTGGCTCACTGCAACCTCCACCTCCCGGATTCAAGTAATTCTGCTTCGGCCTCCTGAGTAGCTGGGATTATAGATGCCTGCCAGCACACCCAGTTAATTTTGGTATTTTTAGTAGAGATGAGGTTTCGCCATGTTGGCCAGGCCTGATGAGTCTTTCTAAAACACAGCTCTGTTCCCATCCTGTCCTCCCCATCTCCCCAGTGGCTCCCAATTGTTTCATAAATGTATCCCCAGCATTAGGGGATCCCTTTCCATTCAGACTCCCGCTTGACTCCTCTCCTTACACCTCAGAAGAGTATTATGGCCACTTCACTGGCCATTTCCATGTGCTGTGTGCTCTCTCTCTTTCCTCCAGTCCTTTGCCTGTGGTGTTCACTCTTCCAGAAACACCTTTCCTCAGGGCCTCCCCTGCACCCCTTCAGTTTCAGCTCAGGACTCACCTTGTCCAGGAACCTTTCCCTGAGCCTCCCTTGACTCTCCCACTGGCTGAGGTAGCTCCCTGTGTTATGATGACCTGCTTCTCTGTGTCCCACCCACCTCTGGACTGAGCTCACGGGTGTGGGACCCCATCTGACTCACCCATGGAGGCCAAGGTGGTTCCCCAGCAGACAGGCAGGGAGCCATTCTTCTCATTTTAATGTGATTTTGCAGTTTTGCTGAGGCAGGTTCTGAAGCTTTGAGTGACCACCCACTTTTTAAGTGCCACTGGCTCACTGGACAAGATATAAACTGGGGCCAGTGGCCTCCAGCATCAGGTGGCCAGTGGCCAGGCTGGGGGTCCTGCCGAGCTGCGGGAACCACCCCCTCTCCCTGATTCCTGGGTTCTCACCACGCCCTCGGATTTGGTGAGGTCCAGTTCTCTGCTTCCCCAACACTTCCAGACTCTCCCTTCTGGCTTCCCAGTGTGGACCATCACTGCTGGGCTCCCTTGAGGACACAGTCCATGTCCATCTGGTTCACAGTTGTCTTCTGATGCCTGCCTCATGCCAGAGACACAGTCAGTGCTCAAGCAACATGTGCTGCAGGCTTTACACAAGCTCCCTCGATATTGGTGATTCAGAGAGAAAGTTAAAGCGCACTCCCTCTCCCCACCTTCATCGAAAACAGTGAGCCCTCACCAGGTGGATCCTAACAGAGGAGTGGGTGTTGATAGACCTTGGCAGATTCCCCCAGCTGGGGATGGAGATGTGTGAAGCCCGGGGAGAGGGGACTGCACTGGGAGCCCATAGGGGGAGGAGGGGTGTCAGTGGATGCACAATCAGAAATCCTCTCCCCACCACAGCTCCTTTTCCTCAGCAACCAGGACTGTTTACCTGAACTTCTCCCAGGTGCCCCTGCAAGCAGAGAGGGTGTCCAGGAGATCCAGCCTCCCCGTGTATCCACCTGCAGGGTTGGAGCTCTGAAGAAGCTGTGCCTGTGCACATTCCCCCCAGCTCCATCACTCACCACCAGAGAGGAGCAACAAAAGGAAGCCCTGGAGATCCAGAGTGAAGACGTTTCATCACGGCCCCCTGCATGCCAGCTCACATCTTATTGAAAAATTCTAATTGTCTCGGAAGGCTCATTTCCATTTGTGGCGCAAATGGAGCCTGTCCTCAAGGGGATGGATGTGCTCACAGCCGGTGCAAAGTGAGATGTTCCCCAGGCTGGCAGCACAAGATGCTGCTTGGCCCTGGTGGGCTTCACAGTTGTGGACACAAAGAGCAGCCACAGGGCTGGGGAGGAGCCTCCTGTTCATGGGGGTGAGCAGGGAGGCAGGAAGGAGACCTCGAGGTGCACACAACCTCTGAGTTTCTGCAAAGGACTCCCCAACCAGGCCTCACCAATCTGTGACAGGGACTGAGCCATCACACCCCGGCTCAGGCAACACACACACACACACACACACAAACATACACACATACACATACACACACTCCCCCCATAAACAAGCACACATATGCACACACATACATGCATGCACACACATGCACACACAATCCACACATGCACACCAACATATGCACATACATGTACACATATTTACACACAAACACATGTGCACACACATGTGCACACAAACATGCACACATGCACACATGTACACACATGCATGCATATGCACACATAAGAACTCATGCACGTAGACACAAACACATGTATGCATACACACATACATATACACATACACAATACAGCGATTCATATGCGCATGCACATATATGCACACACATGTGCACACATACACATACATGCACACATACATACATATACACAGGTACATGCACATGCATACATACATATGCACACACATATGGTGCCCTACGATTCTGGGCAGAAGAAGGCAGGTGCCCTTGAGAGTGGCTCAGCTGCAGCTGTGGTCATCCTCCAGGCTGGTGGTTCCCTGACCTGGCTGAGCCTCAGAATCACCTGGAGCTTTTAACAAAGGTGAAGCGTCTCCAGCACTCCATCTGAGATTCTGACTCACAGGGCCTGGGGCAGGTCCAGGGATCTCGGTCTGCTCCATCTCTCTGAGCTTTTGACCCCTCTACCTCCAGACAGTGAAAGCCTTTAAGGCATAGCTCAAATAGCCTCTCTACTGTTGGGCCCTCCTTGACCCTCAGGAAGGTTAATTGTCCTCTCTTCTGGATTCCCATGGTTTCTTTTTCATTTTCCTACACAGCATTTGTCTTAGAGTCCTCTGTGTGTGCCTTTCCCCAGGCTGTGAGCTCCACAAGGGCACTGTTGTGTCAGATTCCCGTCTGATGCTAGCAGGGCTTCCTGACCTTCAGAGTGTGGGTCACTCTTGATCTGAACCCACCTTCACAGCTCTAAGGGAGTCAGTCTGGCTCCTGCCTAGTTATTTCTGCCAGCTTTTATGCCTCACTGGCTCTGTGCTTCTAGCATCTACACCGAATGCTTAGATTTTAACAGAGCTAGTTTGGGCACAGAGTTTCCAGAAACTCCCCACATCCAAGTATTTGTGAAGGATTTGAAGGCTGGGGGTTGGTGGGAGGGGTCACATTGCGAGCTCCAGTGTCCGCCATCTTGCTCCCAGAAGCCTCCTTCCCTGGTTCCCTCCTGGTGCAGCTTGGAAATTCTTCCTCTTGTCTCACACAGAGAAGTTCCGCCAATTTTTAGGGCACCGAGAGCTCAGCTTCTGCCCCAGGAATCTCTTCTGAAAAAACGCAAAGGAATTCTGGTGACTGGATTCGATCCACTTGTCTACTTTGCAGGAGGTAGAAGCACGTATCAGTGCCCACTAGGAGTATCCTGCTCAGCATGAAGTGCAACCCATTTAGGGAGAAGAGGAGTCAAAGATGTTTCCTTGAGGGAATTCACAATCACAGAAAGAGACCAGGAGGAGGCTGAGAGGGGATGGCAACCCGTGCTAGAGAGGGTAAGATAGTTGCTCTGGAAGTGTCTCAGAGTGACCACAGCCTGCACACACAGGAGCAAACCCAGCTAAGATCCGCCGACACCCAGCTCACCTGCAGATGCCTCATCAGGTAAACCAGTGCTTATACTGTTCATACCCTTCTGAGTTTTGGGTTATAACACACTAGCAGCTAACTGTTACAGCCCCTTTTCCTGTTTAGTTTTCTTTCAACTGAGAAGATATACTATTGTGACATTTTAGAATCCATTGTGTTGAAGCCCCTTCCAGTCCCTGGTGAGAATACCCTGTGCCTTCATCCTGAGTGGCCGCTTGGTTAGCCAGGGGACTTTGGTGTCTGGGACCGTGCCCCCTCATCTCTGTGCTCACAGCACATAGTGGGATTCACTTGATCTCTGCTCAGTCAGTGAGCATTGGGCCTGAGCAACTCATTTTCACCTCTAATTTAATTACCGACTGATTCTGTCTTGATGGCAGAAAGGTCTCTGTGAAATGCAATTACTTCCTTGTACCCAAGCATTTTGATTGTCTAATGATTGTCTCCAACAGGAGCCAAGCATCCATCCTGCTTTTAATTAAAGTGATCTG
The DNA here is from genome assembly GCF_001604975.1 of Cebus imitator. Classification (NCBI taxonomy): domain Eukaryota; kingdom Metazoa; phylum Chordata; class Mammalia; order Primates; family Cebidae; genus Cebus; species Cebus imitator. The sequence goes on from NW_016107644.1 coordinate 401,734, forward strand.
TTAGAGAGGGAGCCAGCCTGCCTCCCGGCCCAGCCAACTTCAGCCACACCTCGGGGAGAGAGCTCTTGTATGCCCTGGATGCACGCTTCTGGATCCGAGACCCTGCATGGTATTTATGAGCCATGATATCCTAGAATGGAGATCCCAAGGAGATGCGTCAGCTTGGTCACCCTGTCTCTAACATGCCATTTGCTTCCTTTACAAATGTGCTGCTCTCACCAAGCTCTTGCTCCCCGAACTCACAAGTCGGGGGACCCCTCTTGTGGCATTAAGAGCAGGAGCAGAGAGCAGGATCACACCTGGGTCAAGAGCACTGGCACTGGAGTCAGAGCTTAGTTTCTTGCCTTGTCCTTTCACAACTCTGCATCATGGAAAAGTTGTCAATTTCCCAGCCACAGTTTCTTCATCTGTAACATGGGGATGCTGGCAAAAGTCTGCAATTTCTTAGCCATACTCTCAGGGCAGCTGGTTTCCACATTTCAGCCTTTTTCTTTTGAATTTTGCAGGTAATACAGTGTGTATTACAATTATTAGCCTTGGCAGCAGGGTCTGGGGTAAATACCCCCAAAAGGAATTGGATATTTTAGTATCAAAAGGTGACTATGCAAATGAAAGCAGTAATCAAATATTATAAATGGCCTCATGAGAATTCATGATGGATACTCGTGCCCAATGACCTGTAGACACTCTTTTGGATTTTAGAACTCTTTGGACTTTGGAGTTACAGAGTGAGGTAATGGATGCACGCGTAATTCAGCAGGTTTTCGTGAGGGTTAAATGAGACCCTGTGTGCATCTTGTTAAGCACAGCGCCAGGCACACCGTCGGCATTCAATAAATGGTCACTTCCACTTATCCATTCACTCCGAATGCCCATGGATGAGGTGGGGATTCATGCTGGTGAGGATCTGTAGAGATACAGAAACCACTCCCCTCCAGAGTGCATGGGTTTGGGACAGAGGAAAAGGCCACAGACGCCAGTAACTACCCCAGCAAGAGGAACTGCAGACACCAGCTTTTCACAGAAGACAGAATCAAATGGCTGGTGGACGTTTGCACAGATACACATCCTCGCTGGCAACCAAAAGAAACCAAATGAAAACACAATGAGATATTTTTGTAGCTATCAGTTTTGCAAAAGCTTTACATATTGCTAAGGTCTAGGACTAGTAATGGTATTAGTAAATAGCTGCTCTTATTTGCTTGGTGAGAATGGAAATCAATCCCATAGTGCATGAGTCCATTTTCATTGCTGATAAAGACATACCTGAGACTGGACAGTTTACAGAAGGAAGAGGTTTAATTGGACTCACAGTTCTGTGTGGCTGGGGGAGCCTCAAAATCACGGTGGAAGGCAAGGAAGAGCAAGTCACATTTTAAGTGGATGGTGGCAGGCAAGGAGAGAAGCTTGTGCAGGAAAACTCCCCCTTATAATAACCAGCAGATCTCGTGAGACTTAACCCACTATCACAAGAACAGCACAAGAAAGACCTGCCCCCATGATTCAATTACCTTCCACTGGGTCCCTCTCACAACATGTGGGAAATCACGATGAGATTTGGGTGGGGACACAGCCAAACCATATCACATAGATACAGCTGTTTTGTTTTTTGATAACAGTTTTACTTTACATAAAAACTCAACATGTATTTTCTTTCTTTCTTTTCTTTCTTTCCTTCCTTCCTTCCCTTTTTC
>NW_016107644.1:403507-450469 GCF_001604975.1 Cebus imitator
TCTTTCTTTCTTCTTTCTTTCTTCTTTCTTTCTTTCTTTCTTTCTTTCTTCTTTCTTTCTTTCTTCTTTTTCTTTCTTTTTCTTTCATTCTTCTCTCTCTCTCTCTGTCTCTCTCTCTCTCTTTGAGACAGGGTCTTGTTCTGTCATTCAGGCTGGAGTGCAGTAGCACGATCTTGGCTCACTGCCACCTCTGCCTCTCAATCTCAAGCGATCCTCCCACCTCAGCCTCCCTAGCAGCTGGGACTACTGATGTGTGCCACCATGCCACACTAATTTTAAAAATTATTTTGTAGAGACAGGGTTTCACCATGTTGCCTAGGCTGGTCTCCAGCTCCTGGACTCAAGTGATCTACCCACTTTGGCCTCCCAAAGTTCTGGGATTGCCGGCGTGAGCCACTGTACCTGGCAGTACACATTTTTGACTCTGCAGCCCTACTTCTGGGACTCTACCTGGTAGAAACAGTAGCCAAAGATTGTAGGAATGTGTGTTCCCGGCCAGCAATTGCAGCATTGTTTATAATTCCAAAATATTTATTGATAAGGGGATGGGTACAGATACTTAGCTACATTCATACTATGGACACTACACAGATTTTAGAAAGAATAAGGTAGATTTGCACTAGAATGAAGTAACATGAACCCAGTCTTCTCATCTGTAAAATGAGGGCTCTCCTACCTCATAGGGTCATATGAAGAGTGGACAAAAGACTGCAAAGCATTTGACACAGTGTCTGACTCGAAAATAATCAATAGATGTCAGCTGTTGCTGGTGCTGGCTTCAGTGAAAGCTCACTGCCTGCTGGGTCCTCTCTATTTGCTACTGTTAGCTGTTACAAAGTTGCTTGGAGAAGCAACAGGACCAGGCAGATATTTGGAAGGCATGAATTCCATTCTGGGCTCTGTGATCAACTTCTTGATTTCCAAGCCACTCAACCTCCCTGAATCCTGGCTTCCTTATCTGTCAGTCAGCTCAGGCTAAGTTCTGCTGCAGTAACAAACATCCCTTAAGGTCTCGCTCCCATCACACATTCATCAGGAGTGGCTCTGGCTGTGCCCTTTGAGACCCAGGCTGTGGAGCAACCCAATCTAGGACATTGCTGGTGTCGAGGGAAAAGAGAGAGAGCAGAACCATGCAATGGCTCTTAATGCTTCTTTGGGAAGTGGGACATATCGGCGCTGCTCAGATCTTCGTGGCCAAAATGAGTCACCTGGCCAAGCCTAGTGTCAGTGGAAAAGATGTGGGAAGCACAATGAAAGCCTGACACTAACACCACCTACCACACCCAGTGGGTAAAAGTGAGTACAGTCGCCCCTTGGCGTATACAGGAGGTTGCTTCTGGGATATGCCCCTCTGATCCCTGCTACCTCAGATACCAAAATCCCACAATGCTCAAGTCCCTTATAGAAAATGCTGTAGTGTCTGCATTTAACCAATGCATATTCTCCCATGTATGTATGTATGTATGTATGTACATATGTATGTATGCACACTTGTATGCATGTACATACATATGTATGTATGTTTGTTTGTTTTTGAGATGGAGTCTTGCGCTGTTGCCCAGGCTGGAGCACAGTGGTGTGATCTTGGCTCACTGCAGCCTCCGCCTCCCAGGTTCAAGGGATTCTCTTGCCTCAGCCTCCCAAATAGCTGGAATTACAGGTGCCCACTACAGCTAATTTTTTTGTATATTTAGTAGAGACGGGGTTTCACTGTGATGGCCAGGCTAGTCTCACACTCCTGACCTCAAGTGAACCACCTGCCTTGGCCTCCCAAAGTGCTGGGATTACAGGCATGAGCCACCATGTCAGGCCCTCTCCGATATATTTAAAATCACCTCCGGATTACTTATAATACCCAATGCAATGTAAATGCTACATAAATAGTTGTTATACTGTATTTTTTTGTATTGTTATTTTTATTTATTTATTCTTAAATACTTTTGATTTGTGGCAGGTTGAATGCATGCATGCAGAATTTGCAGATACAGGCGGGCCGGCCAGTGACCGCTCTCCAGTGATTGCTGTGAGCACCACGTAATGCATACCCAGTTCCCAGCAGAGCTCCTGTCACCTGCAGGATGCTGCGGCATTTCTTCTCTCCCTCCTCCCCTTCTTCCTAATGTCCTTCCTGCTTTTGATGGTCAATGCCAATCTTTGCAGAATGCACAAATTTCAAGTTAATGAGAACCAGATATTCACATCTTTGAAGATGCTTCTTACCTTGGTTTAGAGGAGGATTTGAAAATCTCCTGTTAACACTTTTTTTGATTCTGATGATACAGGAAATAGTTACAAACATCATTCATTTACTCGTGGGCTGGGAGCTCAGGGGATCTCTGAGGGAGATGAGGGGCTGGCCACCGGACTCGGGGCTGTGGTATGGCCTGAGGCCTGTGGGAATGCGCTCCTGACAGCTCTGGGGGCTCCTCGGCCCCTTGGATTCCCTGGTGGGCCAAATCACAAGAGTCCTCACAAGTAGGGGGCAGGAGGGTTCGAGGCAGAGAGGAGATGAGATGATGGAGGTGGATGGTGTGGGTCATGAGCCGGCTTCACAGGTGGCCCCCGGAGCTGGACCAGGTAAGGAAATGGGTTTTCCTCTGCAGACCCCAGAAGGAACACGGCCACTTTGGACTTCTGTCCCCCAGGATGGCAGGACAGCGAATCTGCCCTGTTTGACACCTCTCTGTTTGTAGTAAGCTGTCACCTCAGCCATAGAACGGGTCCAGGAAGGTCCAGCCAGAGGCAAGTCAGGGGATGCTGGGTGCGCCAGGACCTCAGTGGAGCCAGGTGTGAGCCCAGCCCTCACAGGCCTCGGGGAGGTCACTGTCCATGTGGAAGACTATGAGCTGGCAGGAGAGCCGGGGGCCTGTGCAGGAGCCCTACTGGTGGCCAGCTGGGAGAAGGGTAAGTCCAGAGTGGCTGGACCAATGCTCCTGGGTGCAGCCTCAAACCCCAAAGGCACATAGCATCACCTGCCTGTGTCTGACTCCATCTCCCAATCCCCACTGTCCCAGACTGTCACCCGCCTGTGTCTGGCAACTTCTGCTCATGCCCACCCTCCTGGACCATCACCCGCCTGTGTCTGGCACCTTCTCCCGATGCCCACCCTCCCGGACCATCACCCGCCTGTGTCTGGCACCTTCTCCCGATGCCCACCCTCCCGGACCATCACCCGCCTGTGTCTGGCACCTTCTCCCGATGCCCTCCCTCCTGGACCATCACCTGCCTGTGTCTGGCACCTTCTCCCGATGCCCACCCTCCCGGACCATCACCCGCCTGTGTTTTGCACCCTCTGCCGATGCCACCCTAGGCTCTACTCACTCCTGTTGGGAGATGCAGCGCCTCCCACTGGGCCCCCCCACCCCTGCAGGGGTGCCCACCTAAAGGCAGTTTGGCTCCCTCCTCTGTGATATTCCCCAGGCCTTTGAGCCCACTCTGGCCCAGGCGTCTCACCCCTGTGGGTTCTGCTGCCGCTGCCTCCCCTTTAGCCCCCTGCCTTCCTGCTGCCCTGCTCCCCGTTGTGCTGTGCTCTCCAGCCCCTCTCAGGGCTCTTCCTTTCTCCTGGGTGGGGTCTCCCCCGGCAGACCCTTCCTCACTTGTCATCCTGCACTGATACGGGCTGTCCTATGGGTGTCTGTCTTCACTCGCTGTCAGCTCCTTGGTGACAGTGCTCGACCATCTCGGGTTACCCTCGTCAATCCTGCACAGAGTCGAGCTCCATGAATGTCTGTTAAGGAATGGATGAGCGAAGGAGCAGATTCCTGGATGCCCCTTCACACTTATCTATCTGTGAATCCCATTTGTTGTTCAAGTCCAGGGATCACCGCCTCTAGAGATCCCTCCGTGATTGCTCCCAGGGCTTTGTGAGGTGCTCCTGTAGTCCTCGAGATCCCCCTCGGATATTGTGCACTTGCCTGAGGATCTTCTCTGCTTCCCTGCCTTGAGGGCAGCATCAGCTTTGGTCCCTGTCGTTGTGTCTGCCCTGCTCAGGGCAGCCACATAGCAGGTGCTTCAGGTGTATTTACGGGGTAATTGGTTATTCATTAGACTCATACTTAGAGAGTGTCTGGGATACAGCTGTGACCACAGAGGACTACCCCCGAGGACCTCTCTCTCTCAGGGGTGAGTGACTCCCAGAGTGTGACATCAGCAGACACTGTCCAAACAGAGACAGGGCTTCTGTTTTGTCACTGTCTGGTTGTAAAAGCTGCATTTTGATATATTTCCACCGGCTAAAGATTTAAGATAAAATTAATCTGCCAGCTCTGCATCTAAGTGACTGTCAAGGTTTAAAGAATGCTATTTAATAGACAGTGGCAGTCGGAGCCACAGTGTTTGCCAGGAGCAAGTGATTCTCCCCGGAAGTCCCCGTGCTGCCATCTGAAAGCCTCCCTCGGGTCCACCCTGGCAGCCCCTGAGAGGCCAGCGAAGCTCTGGCCTCCTTTCCTGCGTGTTACCAAGGAAATGGACTGACCTTTGCTCCCCTTGCCTTAGTCCAGTTCTTCCCTCCACCCACACAGGGAGCAGTCTCGGGAGTGGCCATCACGACCTAGAAACAGCCCTGGATCTCCTCCCCTCTTCATCTCCTCTCTTCCAAGCGTTTCTTTCTGCCTTTGAAGTCAGCGCAGTTTTGAACTAGACTTTGAGATGCTTCCAAGGAACGGGCAAATCAAGCAAATTTCAATATCCTCTTTCTACAGTTTTTCAAAACCAAATCCTTAAAGGAGTGCTAACTTTAGTTCTCCTCATGAGGTGACAGAACTACTGTCACCAGAGTCACCAGAAGGGGTTCAGCCTCAGCAAGGACATCAGTCCAGGCAGTTGTGCCCAAGCTTTGGCTGAAATAAAGGAAATAGGGCCTGAAGACAGGCTTTGGCAAAACAGCAGGACTTGATCTTCTGAACAGAGCCCTGGCCGGAAGACCTGTCCAGCAACCCGAGGACTCAGTTTCCCCACTCTCAAGGTTGGTGGATGAGATGGTCTTGAGGGCCTCTCCTACCCTGACAGTCTACGATGTATGGCTCCCATAAAAGAAGTGGTTGAACTGAGTTGGGTTTGATTGTATGACAGCCAGGGACTCCAGGAATAGGCAGGAAAGATCCTGTGCTCCTTCCCAGTAAGGAACCCAAGAGAGTTGGCAGTGCCAAGACAAGTAGGCCCGCTTGCTAACGGGAGCTCTAGTCCAGCAGAAGTTAGCCTTAAAAGGCCTAAGCAGTCTTAAGCCAACACTGGCTGAGGGGTTTCCTTCACCTAATTGCCCCTAAACCAACAGTAAGAGATGGGGACAGACCCTGCCGTTGTTTTTGACAGTTCAAGGCAGCATCCCCTGCTTAAGTTTGTCCCTGGGAAATTTCAAGGCTGCCAGAAGAATTTACTGTCTGTTCTAGCCTAAGAGAGGGCCTCCGCGTCCCAGCTGTGGTGGTGGGGACAGGTGCCTGGCTTTGATGAGTCCTAGGTAGCAAGCCTGATGGCCTAAGCACACTGACCACCCCTCCTGCTTTTGTAATCTCCCCTTCCCTGACTGCTGGAGCCTCACACGCTCCCTCTCCTGCTCCCTCATTCTCCCTTTAAAACGCTTGGTCAGCTCTGCATGAGCTCAATTTGCAGTGGACTCTGTTCCCTGCTGCAGTGGAATGAGACCTGCCCTCATTGTCTTTAGCTAGTGACTGGCATTGTTTAATCTCTCACAGGGCTCAGAGAGACTTCTCAGAGAAGGGGGCTTTTGCACTGGGCCTGGGGTTGCTGGTGGGTGGCAGGTTCGAGTCCTGTTAATGGAGGCTGTGCCCAGTTTCCTAATGAAGCACTGGTTTTCCTAAGCAATGAAGCCCTTGCCTCCCCAGGATGGAAACTCACCCCTTTTTCTAGATCTGCTTGTAAATTCACATGTTTTCAAGGCTAGTAAGATTTTCAAACTCACTAGGGTCAACCATCCTCCAGGCCCAGCCATCTTGGTCTTCGTTTTGTTATTTCTTCCTTCCCTTATAAACACAGGCAGGGGTGATTCTCCCACGTCCATGTAGTGTCAGGGTCATCGTCTGGGACCCAGTCCTTTCCCAAGCGAGCAGCAGGGAGACACTGTTACGGAAGCCCTGGACCTCTGTTGTTTTTGCTTGTCCACCTGTTTTCCCCCTTCTGGTAACAGGATGCCTTTCTTTGGGACCCACAATTCCCACTCCCCATAGTTCAGGTAGGGATGACCCCATTCCAACTTCAGAATGAGCAAGACACTCAGGACTGGCCAATCAGAGGCCAGGGCAGTTGGCTCAGGGGAGGGCACATGACTCCAGAACTGGCCAATCAGAGGCCACCATAATTAGCTGAGAGAAGGGCATGTGACTCCAGAACTGGATAATCAGACTTCTTGGTAATTGGCTGACAGAAGGGCACATGACTCCGGAATGGGCCAATCACAGGCCACAGTAACTAGCTGAGAGAAGGGCATGTGACTCCATGGATAATCCGACTTCTTGGTAATTGGCTGACAGAAGGGCACATGACTCTGGAACGGGCCAATCAGACTTCATAGTAATTGGTTGAGGGAAGGGCACGTGACTCCAGAGCTGGCCAATCAACCTCTACAGTAATTGGCTGCGGGATGGGGTCGTGACTCCAGGCAGGCTGATCAGAGTCTTCCCTGGAACTTTTTGCTGAAATAATTAGGCAGGAGGCATTTTTAAGACTGTTCATGTGAATCATCATTCACCAAACACCGCTGTGTGCCTGGCATTGCGCTGAGCATGCGTCTGCGTTGTTCTTAATCCTTACCAGTACTGCACCTGGCAGTCATGGCTGTGTTTGTGGTGACCAAGGAGCGTGAGGCTTAGGGAGGCTCGAACTCTCCTGACCTCCAGACAATGCTGTGCAAAGCCAGGGTGCGACGAGTCTGTCTGGCCCCATGTGGCTTTTAGACTTGGTAACTGACGGGCATTCCAGGGTGATAGCACATCAGTGCCCAGATGGGAAAGTCCAGTGGCGTGTACCTATAATGTAAATGCCGTCAACAGCTACATTTGGAATCTGAAAAACTCCCTCAAGCCCCTTTGGATATATTGATCCTAAGAAACAAATTGGAAGTCCACACAAAGACTCAGGAAGAGCACTGCTTATTCCTCACAGGGTAATTTGTGATAGTGAGTAATTAGAATCGGCCTAAATGTCCTATAATGAGGAAATGATGAAGTAAATTATGCTCCAAAGATGCTTACAATGAGTTTGTAATAACATGGGGAAAAGCCTGGCATATTAAGTAAGAAAAACAAGGCAAAAATAATCATGGTGGAGGCTGATCTCAACCATATAAAATTATAGATGGAATGATAGACACTTTTCTGTTTTGGAGACACAATCTCAGTCTGTCACCTAGGCTAGGGTGTAGTGGCATGATCACAGCTTACTGCAGTCTTCATCTCCCAGGCTCAAGTGATCCTCTCACTTCAGCCTCCCTGGGTGTATAGGTGCCACCACCATGCCTGGTCATTTGAAACAAATTGGTAGAGATGGGGTCTTGCTCTGATGTCCAGCCTGGTCTTGAACTCTTAGCCTCAAACAATTCATCTTCCTCGGCCTCCTAAGTGCTGGGATTACCAGGATTAAGCCACCTCACCTGGCCTAGACACATTTTTTTTTTTTTTGAGATGAGGTCTTGCTCTGTTGTCCAGGCTTGAGTGCAGTGGTATGATCTTAGCTTACTGCAACTTCTGCCTCCTGGGCTCAGGCAACCCTCCCATCTCAGCCTCCTGAGTAGCTGGGACTCCAGGCATGCCCACCACATGTAGCTAAGTTTTGTATTTTTTGTAGAGATGGGGTTTTGCTATGTTGTCCAGGCTGGCTCAATCTCCTGGGCTCAAGCAATCCACCCACCTCAGCCTCCTACGATATTAGGATTACAGGTGTGAGCCACCACGCCTGGCTAGACACAATTTTTTTTTTAATACTGAAATGCTGTATGCCACTGTTTCTGTAGTTGTTTTATCTGGGTAGTGACATATATGCTTGCTTTTTATTCTTAGTTTCTGATTTTTCCAAAATATGCAAGTAATGTGTTTAGAATCAGTGTAGAAGGAAGACACGTTATTGCAAATTCTGGTAAGGAAAATGTCAACAAGATTTTCATTCTCAACGAGCTGATAATGTTCACCCATGCCTTCCCCTGCCTGGCGTCAGATGAACAATAAGGACAGTTTAGCCAGAGCGAGGTTTTCTCTTTACAACGCACTTTCCTGTATATGATCTCATCTGGGATTCACGGCCTCTTTGAATGGTTAACAAGGTAAATGCTTTTTCTTAGCCTTATTTTTATTTCATTTTGTTTGTTATTGTCATATATATCATGCATTCGGAAGTGCATAAAATGTAAATATAGTTTATAGGAAAGTAACAAGACAAATGCCCATGCCTCCACTCCCTCGTATGAGAAATAGAATATTCTAGAAACTTAGAGGCCTCTGTGTTCTCCTTCCTAATTCTGTCTCGCTCCCTCCATGTTTCTACCTGGGCCCAGCCCTAACAATGGTGGGACTTAAGACAAGGTTACAAACACGTATCATATGTCTAAATATTTAAACATTATAAATCAAGTTCAATTGTCGAATAAAGAATATTCCAGCCTCCTTCTTTGACAAATGTACTTTCATGATAACAAAATTGAAAGAGATATAGAAAATTATGATTTTTTGGATAACTGAAGGCTGGCAAAATATAGAAAACCAAATTTAATTATTATTGCATATAACTGGGTGTTCTCTTGCTGGGACAATAATGCTTGGATGAATACAAATAAATTATTGTATGTTTATTCTAAAGAATGATTTTCTTGCCTTGATTTCATCAATATCACTAATCATTGCTGTTATAATTGTTTTCACATAATTTGACAGTAATGACAAATTAGGCATCCTTTCTTGAGCTCTTGTAGTTCTTAGCTAGTTTTCAAAACTTCGGAGAAACTTTGTATCTGCAGACGCAGTAGCGACTGGGATTGTCAATAACATCCTTGGAGGAATATTTTGATTTGGAAATAAACCGAATTTCTCTGAAATTTTACTTATAATGTTTAATCGTTTAATGGGGTTGCATCTTGTATATGATTACTAGCAAAGAAAAAAGTCATAAAATATTTTAATTTCATTATACAAAATCACTATCACTTGTCAGAGCTTTCACTGTGTTTTACTGCCAATCTCAAGAGTCCTACAATTGTGCAAAGAACCAGTACTATGTTTCATTTGTGCTACATCTAATTCTATATGAACATAAGTGTAAAAGTAACAAGGCTTGTCTAACATAGAAAGATGTCTCTCAGCTTCTAGATGCACCCGTTCCATGTACCGCCAAACTTACGAGGACCTTAAGAACCACGGAATGGCTTGAGGAGCAGCGAGAAGGGGGACTCCCAGCACGACTTGGAAAAGAGGTCTTCCTAACAGCAAAATGGAAAAGATGCGTAAATGACGGGCTGGGTGGGAGCCGCTGCACCCTGATACTGGCGGGAGGAGCTTGGCAATGGCCTGGCCTTTCTCCCACCCAAAGATTTTCTTCTCTCAAACCCTCTGTCTCCAAAGCAGCATCTGCCCATGACAGATGCTGGCACAGCCCACCCGCCTTGGCACTCTGGGTTCAAGGTCATAGAGAAGGTCAGGTGGGGATGTACTTTCCTGGGTGTTTAGAACTTGTCAGGCAGGGGTCAGGCCTGGATTAGAGTGAGAGGGATACCCAGGGGCCCTTTAATAACTGACTTTTGGGGTGTGTTTAGAGTAGCCAGTGCCTTAAAGTGCTCAGATTAGGGGCCCTCCTCCTCTGGGGGCAGGAGCTGGACTTGTCCCATCCTTCCTTTGCTTCCATGGGTCCTCCAGGGATGCTCTATGGTAGTGAAGGCTCGAGACACAAACACAGAGGTGATGTGTGAGGAAGGGCGGGGTGGTCCTTCAGATGAAGAGTTCCAGAGAAGTCACCATCTGGCTTCAGCTTCCCGAGGGCTCACGAGGATCCCTCTTGGGGAAATATGTGGGCAAGACCTATTGGCGAAGCCAGGGCTCCCCGCATGCGAGGCATCCATAAATGCCACAGGGTGGCCCTGCACCTCGGTTTCGGGATTCCACAATAAGTCACGGCAGAATCTTGCTGCGGAGCGTCACGCGTGTTCTCAGCTGGTCCTGCGAGCGGAGGATGGAGGGGGGTCCGGGCTTCTTCTGTCTATGGCCAGGACAAGCCCCAGTCACAGCTGGGCAGTGTCGCCTGGGCACCCTGTTGTTAGTTCAAAGGATGGTGTGGTGACCTCAAGCAGCTTGGTGCAATTTATTAATATCCTAACATCCTACGGTCTGTCTCTTGGGCCACAGGCTCCCAGGCTGGAGGACTTCGGCCCTCCACGGCTGGAGCACAGCTGTCAATCTTTAGAGCTCCCCTCACTCCTCCCGGGGCTCCTCCTCTTCCCTCCCATGAAGTCATCTCACTGGAGGCCCTGCATCCCCAGGCTACTTCCTGCGTCTCATCTCTTCCTCTTTCTCCTTTCACATTTTTATTTGGGCAGAATCTCCCATCAGTATTTGCTTGAGGAATGACGTACGGAAGTTAAACGTTTGAGACCCTGTGGGTCTGAAACTCTCATGATTTTACTCTTATACTTGATTGACAGTTTTCCCTAGATGGGAATTATCTGCCCTGAGAATCTGGAAGGCTTTGCTTCGCCGCGTTCTAGATTTCAGGGTTGTTGCTGAGATGGCTGAATCGGTTTGGCTTTCTGGTTCTTGTGTGTGACCTGTTTTCTTCCCCGCTTTCTTTGCCCGCTGTGGCAGGCTGTAGAGACTCCTCATGTCCTGGGTTCTGAAACACTCGTGTACTGGCGTGAGTTTATTTTCTTCTGTTACGTTTGGCACCTGAAGGCCTTTTCAGTCTGTCAGTGGGTCATCTCTTTCCCGGGGAATGTTGGTGCCTTTGTAAGGATTTCTTTAACCTCCATTTTCTTTGGGATGCTTGATTTTATTTCCTGGATGCAATACCTTCTTTCCCTGAGAATATGAAAGATGTTTTTGGAAATTCTCTTCTCCTTCAGTCCTTGCTTTCTCCCGCAAAGCTTTGCTGTGTGTGTCTGAGGGTTTAATTTGTCTGTGTTCTCTGCTGGAGGCAGACATCTGCTGATCCTTGGCGCTCAGCTGAGCGTGAGGAATGGGGATCTGAGGTTGGGCGTGGCTGGTCAACGTTGACTCATGGTAGGGCCATCTGGGTGCACCAAGTTTTGGGGGACCCCAGCTGTCAGGAGTTTTGGACTTTCCTTTTGCACTAGTTACAGTCCTGGAATGGTTCTTCCAGCCTCCTTTCTGCAGGGAGCAAGGGCTGGCTGCCGCCTGGGTGGTGTGGGGGGATTTCTGCATGCAGAACTCAGTCCTACCTTCCCAGAACCTGTACCGTCCTTGTGTGGGGGTGCCCACTCCAGAATATGTTTACCTGCTCCAGAGAGCAACCCTCCAGTCTCCGCCAGGACAGACATGGGGCCGTCCCCCGGCCCCAGAGGTGCGGAGAGGATCCAGCTTTTACAGCGTCTCTCTCGACTGTCACCCAGTCCCCTTGACTTTGTCACCCTGACCCTCATCTCAGGTTCCGGGAGTGCTCAGTCCTCTCAATTCCCATCCCTCTGGCTGGTTCTTGGATTTCAAGCTGCAGATTTGGGGTCTGGCTCCCCTAGTCCTGCTGAGCCACCTACCATGCAGCGACAGCTTTGCAGCTTTCCACATTTTGTCATGGCGCCTTCGAGTCTGTTCTCCTGTATCTTAAAATGTCTCTCTACTGCTGTTTGGTGTAGGCTTGGGGCTTTGGGAGTGAGGGGTGAGGCAGGTGCCAGGTCTCCTCTTCTGCCTGTTTGCACAGTCAGCACCTCTTCCCTTGGTGACAGCTGACCAGATGCAGGTGTGGGTGGGGCCATCACTGACCTGAGTCACACCTGCAGTGGGTGCTGAGCGACACCCAGGAACTCAAGACAGCAGCTGAAGAAATGGTGAAAACCACAAATTTGCTATTGTGGGATTACAGGCACAGTGGCTCATGCCTGTAATCCCAGCACTTTGGGAGGCCGAGGTGGGTGGATCACAAGGTCAGGAGTTTGAGACCAGCCTGGCCAACGTGATGAAATCCCACCTCTACTAAAAATACAAAAATTAGCCAGGCACAGTGCACGTGCCTGTAGTCCCAGCTACTTGGGAGGCTGAGGCAGGACAGTCACTTGAACCAGGGAGGTGGAGGTTGCAGTGAGCCAAGATCACGCCACTGCACTCCAGCCTGAGTGACAGCAAGACTCCGTCTCAAAAACCAAAAAAACAAAACAAAAAAATCCCCATGAATTTGCAAGCTTGGACTTCCCCCTGCCCCTGTTAAACTTTATCTCCATTTTCTGGAACATCCTGGGCTCTGTGAATCCACCTCCCTGCCCCTGGGAGAACAGCCTGTCTGTGGACTGCGCCTCTGTGAGACAGAATGGGCATTCTCGAAGAGCGGGGAGGGGTCTCCTGGCAGTGGCTGGGCCAACTTCGAGGCAGCGGATACCCACAGTGTCCCTCCAGAGGTGGAAGGTTCTAGATTCCTGACAGCACGGCTCAGTGGCTGGGCCTCCTTGGTACCAGCCTGCACAGGGGTCTCGGCGGCCGCCATGCTTCTGTACCCTGCGCTGTTAGCAGCAGCCTCCTGGGGCCCGCAGCCTGTGCTCCAGTGTGTGAATCGTTTTCCCCGTACACATTGTTCTCTCTGTTCGCAGCTTTCCCCCACCTTTCACAGTGCAGAAGGGGTGCCTGGTTGCCTATGTAAATACGCTTCGGTTATTCTTTGCAGCGTTATCTTCCCCCAGCTTTAATTTTCTTATTCTTTTCTTCCAAATAAGACTGAAAGCAGTTTAAGTGAAGAAATGATTCATTAAGGGAACGGTGTCAGTGTTTGGTATAGGTGCCACCCGAAGTCAATTAGGGATCAACGGAATTAATTATTTTCTCCGGGTGGAAATCAGGAAGTGGGAAGCAAGAGAAATGGATCTCCTTAACTCACAGCAGGGAAGAAACAGGATTTTAACAGACCTAAGTGGCCTCAGTCCAGGAACAGCGTGTTATCAGCACCATGCTAAATGGCCGAAGCAAGTTTCAAACTCATCTGTGGAGCTGGCTGGGGCTGGTGGTCCTCACCACCTGGCACGAACTGAATCAAATTGGGGCTTGGAAAGGGGAAGCGGCGCCCACTCTGTTGGGAGCTCCAACTTTTAGGTCAATGGCAATGGGAGGGAGAGGGTGAGACCCCAAAGTCAAGACTTGAACCCCACGGGCGCTGGATTCAGGAGGGGCAGGTGTGCGCCTTGGGCATAGAATTTAACGGGTTCTCAAAAACTCAGTCATCAAGATAGATAATATTTCAGTGCAATGATTTAAAATATCAAAATTAATGCCAACATCTATGATAGACAAAATATCAGTGTTTTAAATGAAGACAGGCTGTTTTTTCTTGTTCCGTGACCTCGTCTGTCCTGCATAGGGATTGCATTGGTCAGTCCCAGGCTCCTGGGGCTGCTGGCTGCCATGAGTTGAGTTTATGAGCATTGACGATGGTATGCGAGCAGGTTCGGCAGATTGGGGCTCTCTCTATAGAGCCATGATTTTAGATTGTTGGGCTTTTTAAAACTTTTCCAACTCAGCCCACAATACGAGACACAGCTGTGAGAAGTGGACATGGGAGCACGCACATGTCCTTTAGCCTCAGGCACTGCTGGGCCCACACCCCCCTCAGGAGTCACCCCTTGGCTGGCCTGGGTCCCAGGCTGGGCTCTCACCTCACAGGCTGAGCGATCTCACTGCTTCCAGACCTCTCTGCCCCCCAGGACAGAGTGCCACTGTTGGACTGCTGTGGGGTGAGCTGACAGAATGTACTGGAATGCAGCTCAGTGGTAGTGGAGGGTTCAATGCAGGACAGTGGCCCTTTGGTGTCCTTCAGTCACCTGCACTGTGGCAGGCAAGGGGGCACCAACAGTGACAATGTTGCTGGGTCTTGGGACTGAGGCTCCGGTGCTCATGGAGGGGCTCAGAGCCTGGCCTTCGGGGAGAGGCCTGCTGAAGCCCAGCCTCCTGTGTGCCTGCGAGGACACTGCCTGCAGTCTGAGCCCAGCTCATGTGGGAGAGTAGGGCTCTCAGGCTCTTCAAGTGAAAAGGAAAGGGGTCCCCTAGGCAGGGCCCATGCAGAGGAAGCAGAAGTGGGATGGCTGGAGGTGTTGCTGGAGGATCTTCCACTCAAGAAGCCCTGCCTGTGGGGAGATGGGACCCAGGGGGATGACCTCTCCCAGCCTCCAGCCCTAGGCCTGTCTCTGGGCCTCCAGGGTCCTGCCCAAGACTCAGAGCCATGCCCTGAGGGGACCAGAGGGAAGGTGGGAGGCCCCCCCAGGTACCACCTCCCTGCAGGCTGGAGAAAGTCCTCAGCCAAAGCAGAGTCACAGGAGCCTCTGTGTGTGTGTGTGTGTGTGTGTGTGTGTGTGTGTGTGTGCGTGTGCGTGTGCTGATGTGTGTGCCTGTATGTTGGAAATAGATACTTGGTGCTGCAAAGAAAAATTAGCACTGAGACAAAGCATCTTTCAGTAACGCAATTTTTACTTCCTGGACTGCAGGAAGGGTACCCTAACTAGCCATCGTGCCATGAGAGTCCAGTGAACAAAGGAAAACACACAGATTTATCCCTTACGCATCTGGGGTCGTCCTTACTGCTGTGTCTGATCTCCATTGGCTGGAGCCAGACCTCACAATCTAAACTAAAACCCGATTGGCTAACAACTTGCAACTTTTCTAAACAGCTAAAAGCAGTGGAGAGCTGGGACATGCCTGTGAGCACGTCCAGCACAGATGTCTTGGTTAAAGTACAAGGACACAGAATGGACTACGTGCCTGTAAGCATGGCGTGTCTAACAGCTACAGAGGATAGGGCTTCACAAAGTTATTAGCACACTTCTTCTTTAACAAGAAAGGAAACTTTACAAAGGAGTTTTTCTACTTCTCACACTGCATGTATGCTCAGGTATATGTATGTGCATGCTCACATATGAACACAGCCATGTGTATCTGCATGTACATGCGCAGGTGAAGATGCCCATGTGTGCCTGTGTGTGCTTACGTGTGTGTGCATGTCCCATGCACCTGCATGTGTGCTCATGCTGGTGACACACATATGTATGTGATCACATGTGCCAAATGTCCTCATGCATGTGTGCACTCGTATATGTATGCAAGCACATATGTGCAGAGATACATGCTCACACGTGTGATAGCACTGCACATACGTATGTAGGCACATGTCCACATGTGTGTATGTGTTTGCTCATGTAGGAGTGGAAGAGGTGTGTGTGTGTGTGCGTGTGTGTGTGCATGTGTCTATGTGTGTGTGACCAGCAGTGACCTTCTCCCTGCTCCTCTTGAGAAATCTGGCTAGCCAGAAGATCCCTCGTTTTCAGTCTGGCCTCCTTGACTCTTGAAGGATTAAATCAAAAGTGCACCTGGCTGAAGCAAAAGGCTGCAGAGAGGTGCTGTGTCTGTCTGCACAGAGTGCTTTTCCATGAAGGTTGTGAGCTCCTGGAGACATTGCCAGGGGAGACCAGGGTGGGGACAGTCACTCAGTGAGGGGGAGGCTGCCCATTTCCTCCCCAGAACTCTGTCTGCTTTCTGCTGGGGTCCTTCCGTCTCCAAACCTGGTGTCTCCAGGGGGCGGGGCACCTGGGACCGCCGATGCTGCAGACTGGGTTGACCAAGGGCAGTGCTCCTCTGCAGACTCTGGGTCCTTAGGGAGGGCACCTGTTGCAGGCCACAGGCAGAAATGGACCTCCCAGGATAACAGGTGGCCACAGTGAAGGTCTGAGCCCCTGGCTGGGGACCCCAGGCCTCATCACCGCTCGGCCAAGGGGTGACTCCCTTGAGTCCCAAAAGCTGTGGACCGCAGTGGGCAGTAGGCATCCGGGTGGAACCACAGCCTGCTTGGAGCAGGGACCCGAGAGAGTTTGCTTTTCAGAAGTTTCTTCTTGTGGATTATTTAGGATAAGAGGAATTTCCACTTAGAGAATAGCTTGTTTGTTGGACTCATATCAGGAAAATATTGAAATTGTATTGAAGGATTCCGAGTGGCAATAAACATCTCCCTAAGTTGGCAGGCTTCTGTTACCATCTTGCTCTGGAGGGCTTTCTCTAAAGGGGCAAGTGTCTGAATGGGGACTGGAACACAGACACGTGTTGGAAGCTGTTAGAAAAAAGAAGTTAGTTTCACGAACAGTTCAGCATTTCTTGAGAGCGAATTATGACTGGAATGAGCTAGTGGAAAGCACATACCTGAGTCTGAACCAGAACTAACTTCAGTCCCACTCCTCTGTAGTTAGGGAAAGGGGACGGATGGTTTTGCTCTTGCGAAGGTGAGAGTGGGGTGACTGTGCTGCAGCTGGGGATCCCCAGCGTCTGCTGTCCACCAGGCACGATGCTGGTGCTTTGCAGAGATTTTCTTACTCAGCCTGCACGGAGCAGTGAGGCATTGTCATCTGTATTTTAGAGAGGTGGGGAACCAGGTTCAGAGGCAGGGTGTGACTTGCTCAACACACATGATTAAAGTATCACAACCAGGCTTTGAACCCATTTCTGTCTGACTTCAAAGCTCTGCCTAAACGCCTCTCAAAATCAGAACCCTGAAAGAGCATCTCCTGAAAAAATCAGCCAGCTTCTTTTTTATCCCAAGTAGGAATTAAAAACACAAAGTATTTCTCTTTTTGCCCTAGCTACCAGTAAGCTCAGAGCCAGATTTTGGCAACCCCGGAGTTAGCTGAAGTTTTTGGAATTTTTACTTCTTTACTCATCTGAGGATTTGCATATTGTCAAGAAGCCCAAACGAAGATTTGTTCTCTGGGATACTCAGCCTCCAGCCCTCTTCAGAAGTCCTCGATGATATTTTCAGATGCTTCTTGTGTAGTAACGTGTGCATAATGTACACCCATTCAGATTCCAGCTGTGTGGAAACAGCGGGCCGTGTCGATGGCTGTTGTCCAGGAGAAACGAAGCTGATGTAGATGACGGAGGATTCCGGCCCAGTGCATGGCACTAATCTTGCCTCCGTCTTTATTCACCTCTAAATCAACTTTAGAAGTATCTGAACTAGCAGGAGGAAAGAAAAGACTTAAAAAGACAAAGTAGATTACAGGAAAGCAATGATTTCACGAGCTATTTGTCACTTCAAGGGCAATACATTAACAAAGTGCTGTAATAGGGAGAGCTACTAAAAAATGATTTATTGATACTTTAGACCTGTTAAAACAGGTTAATGTCAATACAATTAGCTCCTGGATCAAGATAATCCCCAAGTTGATAAAACAGCATTAAACGCCACTCTGTCAAAACGAGGGAGGGGCCGAGGACTTTGCCCGAAGGGAAGAGAGGAGATAAATGTTCTCTGGCGGTGTCCGCCCTCCCACCCCTGGGTTCCCGTTGGGCCCTCGCCCCCCAGGACTCCGTGGACTGGAGTCGGAGACTTGGGCTGTTCTAAGAAATGGGCAGTTTGTCTGGAAGGCTCGCCGTCTCTGCTATTTCACGGATGGGCGACTCCTGAGTAATTTGGGAGAGTATTGAGCAATTGTTTTGCTGGGAAATGGGCAGAGAAGAGCAGGTGTGTCACCAGGAGGCTGGCAGGGAAAGCAGAGTGTTCTCAGAAATGAGCAGAGCTCCAGAGACTGGTACTGGATGGACGGGTCAGGGCCTGGTCCCTGGGTGAGTCCCCTCAGCTTGCTGGGTCTGGTCTCCGGGTCCCTCACCTTGCTCAGCTTGGTCTTCTCTTGGTCCAGTCTGTGCAGTTGTGAGCCCTGAGCATGGACCCTCGCACCTGCAGCTCCGCTTACTGCCCCTCCCGCTCAGAGGGACCTGCCCTTGGGCAGTGAACCGAGGCTGACTTGGTCTTCAGTGCCCCCTAGGTGGTCACCAGGGCATCACTGCCACAGTGGGAGTCGGACGCTCTTAATGTCATCATCCCAGTCCTCAAGGAGTTGTTTGAAGATGGTTGCTCTTAAGGCAACAGTGCGCAGAATAAGAATTCAGATGGCACAGCCCTGAGTGGGGGGCATTTCCATCTCCCTCGCCCACCCCTCCCCTCCTCTTCTGCAGAGGCAGCCGCTGCTCCCAGGCCTGGTTTTCCTTCCAGAGTCAGCCCGCACATGGACCAGCACATGGCTCTGCCCTTGGCATCTTCGCCGGACACGCCAGTCAGCTTTTGTGGGTCACATTGCAGCGCCAATGACACCCAAGTCTCGGGGGCTTTCTGAATCAAAGGTTGATTTCTTGCCCGCTGTGGATCTGCTCTGGATTCTTCTTCATTCCCGACCAGGCTGAGGCCCAGCCCTGCTGAGCTGTGGCAGAGGGAACACACAGTAGCTCTTGGAGTGACGTGTGCCACTTTTGCTCATGTTCATTGACCAAAGGGAGTCGCCTGGTCACGTCCAGTATAATTGGTGGGGACGTGTGCTCTCCTGCAGGAAAGTTCTCCAAGTTGCAGATAATAGGCAGAGACGAGTAATTCTTATCTTTGGGAAGGGGGAACCAAATATTAGAAGCAATGGAACATTCCATGGCCATAGGGTGCCTAGAGGTCTTTCAGACCAACCCAGAGCTGTGAGCCCTTCTGTCTGGGACTCTGATCTCCCTTATACAGATGTGCCATGGTTTCTTCACCGATTTTATCATTCAGGGCATTGGAATTTCCCAGCGGGCTGACCCCAGGACCACACCCTAACCACGGCATGGCCTGGCCTCCTAGAATCCCTTTTAATGAAAAGATTTAATGAAAAGCAATGACTCCAGAATCTGTCTTCGCCCTGGTCTCTGAGTCGAGGTTTGTCTGTCTCTCGGAGCCTCTGCTCTGTAAGGGTTGCCCTTATGAGTCTCTGTCTCCAAGCGTCCGTTCTGAACATGCTCCTAGGGTCCCACGTCTGAGGGTTAGTGATCCTGACAATTGGAGAGAAGCCTCCACAGAACGTGGCCAAGCTCTGAGACTGTGGTGGCGGCCGTGTCCCTGGACACTGCACCCACTGACCCCTCTGTGTGAGGAATGCGCAGGGGAGGGAATTCAGGTCCTCACAGGTGACAGGAGGCAGGAGGACCAGAGTCAGACACTGATGTATGGGAGGCTCCCAGGCCTTCGCAGGTTTGGAGGTGGGAGGAAGGGACCAGGAGCCAGGGAATGCTGCTCCTCCAGAGGCTGGAGAAGGTGGGAGACGGGGCCTTCCCTGTAGCCTCTGGAGGAAACCGGCCCTGCTGACGCCTGGGGTTCAGCCCCGAGAGCCCCTTCTTGAGTCCTGATCCCTGGGGGTTGGAGCTAGGGCTTCCTGGATTCTGAGCTGGTGGCTGATGGAGAGGAAGGGCGTGTGGACAGAGGGCAAAGCGCAGGTGGTGGTGTGACATGGGAAAAACGGGGTGCAGGGCTGGGACTGGCGGGGTGGTGGCAGGCCCGCGGGGCCTCTCCCCTTCTGGCTTCTCTGTGGAGGCCTTGGCTCTGCTTCCTGGTCAAGGCGAGGATGTGGTCCAGGGCTCCCAAAGGCTCAGAGAGAGCCAGGAGGAGCCGCGGCAGGCACATGACCACCTCACGTCTCTTCACGAATGCCAGAGCTCCAGAGGACATGGATACCTTGCCATTGGCCTTTTTCCTCACCCAGGCAGGGAGGCTGAGTCCCCGAGCTGGTGAAAGCATGGAGACCAGAGCTCCCGGCTCCTGGGTCCTGCTAGGACCCTGTGCCATACTGGCCTGCCCTGCGTCTTCACCAGGGGTAGAGAGACGGCACCCTAGAGTCGGGGATGGGGGACACCCAGGCCCTGGTGCCTAGCTTGGGGTGGGGGCTGGTTTGCCCAGGCTCACTCTTCCCCTCCCTCCCAGAACCCCAGCCTCCAGCTTACTCTGGGGTCTGCGCCGCAGTGACTTTGCCTTCTGAGTTCTGACCTGTTCCCGGGCCACCTCAGGCAGATCTATTCTTAGCCCCCTGGCTGCAGTGCTCGGGGATTTCAGATGGACCAAAATTCTGTCTTCCAATCTTAAGTTCTCAGGAGAGAGGGTCACTGGGCCGGCTGGGGCCCTTGCCCAGCACACGTCCTATCAGCCTTGCTGGGTGAAGGCGGGTTCACCACGAGCCAGGTGGACTTCATGGCTGTGCTGATCCGGCCGCTGTTCGGATAAGGTGCAGAGTGGGGACAAGATAAGGGCCCTGTGAGGGAGGCCTCATTCATCACGGAGGCTGTGGGCCCCGGGCTGGGCCTGGCAGGGGCAACAGGTGTTTTGGAATGAATGAGTGGCTGAGGAGAAGCCATCTCACTGCTGGGAGGGGGCCAGACTTGGTGAAGGCCCCGCCACCGCTCTGGCGAAGGGCAGGAATCCCTACCCCTGGTGCTACCCAAACCCCTCAGGACACCAGCTCTGACACCCACCTGGGTCTGACTCGCCCTGGATCAGGTGGAAGGCTCTGCCGTGTCCTGAGCCCCACCTGCTGCTGTGACAAGGACATGGAGATGAACACAGAGACAAAAGCGGCTCCTGCCCCCTGGGCTCAGTGGACCTGCGGAAAAGACCCCCTTGTTTCTTTCTTTGTCAGAAGCCCAGGAAAGAGCGGCTCGTTCAGTTTCCAGGACTGATTGCTCCGAGTGTTCTAAAGGATGTCTTTTCTCGAAGCGAAATTCTCCTCCTGAAAATTACCCATCACAGTACTTTGCGGTCCTTTCTCATTTCTCATCTGAGACCCTTAATAGCCTTGCCAGTGCCAACGGCCTCCGTGTGACTGTCAGTGGCTATTACCCTTGTCACCTAGGAAGCTGCTGGTCTCCAGCTCCGCGAAGGCCCAGCAAAGCTCTCGCCCCCATCTCCAGCCCTCTCCCGACGTTCCTGAGCAGCAACATCAAGGATCTCATTTCAGCGAGTGATGCCTGGCCCGTGGTGGAGGGGACCCTGGGCTGGGGCAGGGAGCCTGGAGAAGGGGGATGTGCCTCAGGTACCCCAGCCAAACCTGGAAAGGGAAAATCGAAGTCCAAAGGGTGTTCTACCTCTGTCCCCAGCAGCACCTCTGAGACCCCAAGTGCAGACCCTGGGGCAGGCAGCTTTTAGCTGGAGGGGCGACCCAGGGGTCCTGGGGACACTCGGGAAGTGACCCCACCAGCACTTAGGGAGAGAATTCAACTGATCTTTGCCCAGATTGGCCCCACTCTGGAGAGGCAGGCCTGAAGGAGCAGGTGCGTCCACTGGAAGGGAAGCCGGTCAGCAGGGCGTTAGGGTCAGGCTGTGTCTGGCCATCCCCATCCCTGCAGTGCCTGGGTCCTGGGCAAGATGTAGAGAAGGCTCCACAGAAGGTGGCCAAGCTCTGAGACTGTGGTGGCGGCCATGTCCCTGGACGCTGCACCCACTGATACTTGGAGTCAGTCCCTGTGTCTGGAGCCGGCCCCTCTGTGTGAGGAATGCGCAGGGGAGGGAATTCAGGTCCTCACAGGTGACAGGAGGCAGGAGGACCAGAGTCAGACACTGATGGTGGGAGGCTCCCAGGCCGTCACAGGTTTGGAGGTGGGAGGAAGGGACCAGGAGCCAGGGAATGCTGCTCCTCCAGAGGCTGGAGAAGGTGGGAGACAGGGCCTTCCCTGGAGCCACCGGGGGGAGCTGGCCCTGCCGATGCCTGGGGTTCAGCCCTGAGAGCCCCTTCTTGAGTCCTGACCCCTGGGGGTTGGAGCTAGGGCTTCTTGGATTCTGAGCTGCTGGCTGGTGAAGAGGAAAGGCATGTGGACAGAGGGCAAAGCAGGCTGAGCATGGTGAGGCTGTGGAAGGGGAAGTTCCTGAGGCCAAGGGTCCTTTCGGGGGTCCTCAGCGATGCCTTGCTGTTCTAGCCCAGAAATGGCCTCCGTTATTCTGCCTCAACTTGATGTGGGGCAGAGCTGGAGCTCCTTCGTTTCCGTTGGGGGGTCCCTTGCGGGAATGAGGGTCTTGTGCCCATGGACAAACTGGCAGCTGGCTTTGTGTCCCCTCCCTCCTGTCCTCCGGGGCTCACCCATCTCGGGCTGGCAGGCAGGTGGGAGGCAATGTGCCCCCTTCCCTGCAGAGCCCCCTGCTCCCCCGAGGCCAGCCCTGGGCTCTGACCACACCTGTTGCCATCATCCTTGCAGGAGGAGTTCACCTCCCACACTACCCAGAGCACGCGCCAGGCTGAGCCCTGCATGGCAGTTCTGTGAGTCCCCGGTGCTGGCTGGGGTCCTGGCACCCAGGAAATGGTCAGCGAATGGTGAGGAAAGAACAGGCAATAAACAAATGCCTATTAATGAGCTATTCATTCAATATGGACAGGTCTCGAGCAGCTGACAGATGAAGGGACAGTCTGCTGAGACGGATGGGAATGGCTTGTTTGAGATTCCCAGTGATCCAGGACCTTGAAGACACATCCCCAGCGGAAGGAGTCTGCTCAGGACAGACCAAAGGGGCATGAGTTTAGTTGGGAGGGAAATTTGCCGAGTCTGTCAAATCACACTGTATCCTGTGTGGGTCCTGGGTCTGAGTTCACCGGCTGTGGGGGCCGGGGAGACCCGGGCAGACCTGGTGAACAGTGGGGCTGCCTCCGGCACACAGGGGAGGAGGAGGCACTCCTGCCCATCACGGCGAACTCTCTCTGTCTGTCTCTCTGCCTCTCTCTTTCTTTCTTTCTCACTCGCTCAGTCTCTCTTTCTCTCTCTTTCCCTCTGTTCCTCTTTCCTTCCCTCCTTCCCTCCCATCCCTCTTCCTCCTCCTTTTCCTCCGTCTTTCTGCCTGTCTTCTTCCCATTCTATTTTCTAATTTGGTAGGAGGAGGAGTCAGTTATGGCCTTGCTGTTGCTAGTTGTATGTATTCCACCTACCAGGCACGCTGGGGTCCACTTTTATCTGATCAAAACTTCGTATAAGTCCTGGCACTGAAAACTCGTGGGATCACTGAAATGTTTCTCCTGGTTTGGATGTGGCAGCTCTGGAAGGTCATTCTGTGAAGAGATTTTATTAGTGATGATGACCCAGGCACTGATGCTAGACCTGAAGGGACCCGAGCCCCAGAGCCCTGCACCCAACCCTGTGTACAATTTTCCTCCATGCCAGGATGTTAAGGATGATCCTGGAACAAAGCACTCCTGGCTCAGGCACAGCCTCACCTTGGACCCAGCAACTGTCATCTGCTTCTGCAGCTCCGCTCTTGGGCTGGTGAAGAGCAGGTTCGGCAGCATTTAGGGGGAAGGTGATGGGCTTAGGAGGAGGGGAGAGAAATGTCCATCTCCATGTGAAGGTGTTGCAGGTGCGTAATAGACAGAGGTCCTGTCTCAGGCACTAGAAATGCCCGCCGACCACAGGAACGCCCTCGGCTCTGCGAGCATGTGCAGCCATCATCAGAGGACCAGGCCTATGGGGAAGGTCCCCGCGTTGTGCAGGATCTGTGACCTTCTCAGCTTCAGGCCTGAGACAGAGCCTCCACAGCTGGCCCAGAGAGGCAGAGGAATCAAGGGCTGGGCCCTGGGAATCAGGCTATCCAAGGACAATGACCGTAGTCCCCGGCGGGCGGTGTCTTTCAGCAGGGTGGCCTGGGGCTGCTTACAAGCCAACCTGCAGCCTGACATCCAGCCCAGTTCTGCATCTTGGAGGCCCAGACACCTCCACACAGAGCTCGCTGTGCTGATGGGCAGTTGGGACCCTGTGCTGGACACCTGCTGGTTGTCCAGTCACTGGGCCTGGGAGGTATGAGGGCAGCAGCCCGGAACTACTGGCTCCTGCAGACTGGCAGGGGAGGGGTGGGGCATCGTGATGAAGAGAAATGTGAAATGGATAAAGTGCTCTGAGTGCCATTTGTGAGACTGCACGAGGGGCATTGCCAGCAGGTGCAGGGGCTTAGGAAGGGGTCCAGGGGAGTGGTGGCTGTGTGTCCAGGCTTGTTGGAGAAGCAGGCTTTCATCAGTTGCATGCATGGGTCAAGGTGAAACCGCATCGGTGAGGACCATGTGGGTTTTTGTGGCTGGAGGAGATAGTGGGGAGGTGGGGTGGGTGCCTGCAGTGGTGATGTCAGCCAGGACAGGAAACAATTCTAGCCGGGGCCAAGGTCTGCAGGCTCAGGGAGCAGCAGGAAACTCCTGGTGGGTAGCTCAGGAAGGTGAGGCTGCGTCTCCCTTGGTGTGGCGGCAACCTCTGCTCCCCTGGGACCTCTGCCTGCGCCCCGTGATCCTGGGGTCCACAGTGAGGGCCAGAGGCTCAGGCAGGTGTGGTGACCTGGTGAAGGACGCATGGTTGGTCAGCAGGGGCACTGGGACTGCACCCTGATCCTGGGTGAGGCTCAAAGCAGGGTGGGGAGGGTCTCCATTCAAAGTGCTCAGAGTATGTACAGGCTCTACCTCATGCTCAGGACCTCACCAAAGCCTCACCGGAAGTGGCGAGTGGGTGCTCTTGGCTCACACTCTGCCTCTGTCTCCACAGTGACGCCCACCACAAGCCAAGAGCTGCAAAGGGTGGGGTCCATGGGAGCCCCCGGAGTATCAAATTCTAAAGACGATGGCTGTCAGCTGGGCAGTCGCCTGGAAGTTGTCTGACCTGGCGACCTCTGGACAGACCCGTCTGGCCCCCAGCGTGCTCAAGCACATCAGCTGGAAGGTGAGCCACAAATTCCCCAAGTGCAACGCGTATGTCAATTGTATGTTGAAACGATGCAGGAGATAAATTTTAGTACACAGCACTCAGGGAGGGAAATGCTGTTGCTTTGCTCCTTTAATTCCCACAATCAACGACGCAAATCCGGCCCGATCTTTACCTCCAGACTTGACCCCATGGCTATTATCTTGAAGAAGTTATTTCCCAATTACAGGAATAAGACATTCCCCTTACAGATAAGTCCATAAAGTGCAGAAAAGTTTACCGGCTATGGTTCCCTATTGTGAGTGTTCTTGCCAAGGTGAAGGTCTGGCGACCACAGCAGTTGCCCCTGTCTCTGGCTTCTCATAAAAGCCACGCAAAGGGTACAGTTATTACCCCAATTTCAGATGAGAAAGCCAAGGTCCAGGGAAATTAATAGCTCTCCAAAGGTTACAGGTTCGGACACTGGTGGAGCCAGGAAGCAGATCCAGGCTTCATCGCCACGAATCTGGATTCTGGCGTGTGAAGAGAGGTGGGCACTGCCGGCCACGCCAGGCTCAGGCTAACCTGTCCCAAACCCAGAGGATCCCTTCGGCTCACCCAGCACAGCTGCAGCCAGGTAGAGCCAGGCATCCTAGTTCTAGCCCTGAGTCCAGCCATGCTGCCTGGCTGGGGAGACCCGCTCTCTCCTTAGCCCCGATGGCTGCACCTGTGAAGCGTGGTCCTTGCTGGACCCATCTTCTGGGGTTGCTGTGAGAATTGCATGAGAATAAGTGTGAATGCTCAGGTCCCCAGAGCCACGCACAGCACAGATGAGCTTTCACGGGGACCACATAGGTTTCCGTTTCTCTGTCCTTGAGATCATATTTGGCAAATAATTTTGACACACCCTATTTTATCCTCAAATGTAAGATGAAGGCTGTCTACTTCTCTGCCCACCACCTCGCCAGGACTCACCTGTGGCCCTGGATCGAGGCTGCTCTTGCCTGGCACAACACCCGGCAGGCAGAGGTGCCCAGCACAGAGGCCTCCACACACCCGGACATGACCTAGGTTCTGATAGCCTGGCCAAGGTTTACACGGCCCCCTGGGATGGGAAGGACACTGGCCAAGTTGCACCATTCTCCAGGAGGAGGAACAGGGTCTGGTTTTTTTTTTTTTTTGAGTTATTTCTTTGCCCTGGAGAGCAATTGTATGATCTTATTTTTTTTTTTTTTTTTTTTTGAGACAGAGTCTTGCCCTGTCGCCCAGGCTGAAGTGCAGTGGCGAGATCTCAGCTCACTGCAACCTCTGCCTCTGGGCTCAAGTGATTCTCCTGCCTCAATCTCTTGAGTAGTTGGGATTACAGGCACTTGCTACCACACCTGGTTAATTTTTGGTTTTTTAGTAGAGATGGGGTTTCACCATGTTGGCCAGCCTAGTCTTGAACTCCTAAATTCAGGTGATCTGCCCACCTTGGCCTCCCAAAGTGCTGGGATTACAGGTGTGAGCCACGGCACCTGGCCTGGGACAGGGTATGTTTTTTTAAATGGATACATAATAATTGTACATATCTGTGGGGTACAGAGTGATGTTTTCATACACATGATGTGCAGTGACCAAATCAGGGTGATTAGCACTTCCATCATTTAACATTGCTTTGTGTTTGGAACATGGGGAATCCTCCCTTCCAGCTTTCTGAATGTATGTCAGGGTTTTGTCCACTGCTGTCTTCCCCACATGGGGACAGTGCATGGTGCACAGTTGGCCTTCAAAGAAGTGGGTCTCTGGGAGAATTTCCTGGAGAAGACGGCATCTGTGCTGGGTCTCAGGAAGCTGGGGTGACTTCTGCAGGGGCAGCACTGCAGAGAAGGTCTCCTGCAGAGGGTTGGGGGAGACAGGGCCTGAGCTGGGGGGTCTTGGGCATGTCCAAGGCCTGGCGGGGCCTAGGGAAGGTGGCTTGTGCCCTCACGGTGGGGGGCCTTGAATACTGTGGGGGGTTCACTCAAGTACCTTTGGCCGATCACCACTCTTGCCTTGGAGGGAAAATGCCGAGTCCTGGCGTGATTCTGCACAGAAAGCTTAGTTTTCGGGATGGGTGACTAGGCCATGGGATGGGGACCTAGTAGAGCTTCCCCTCCTCAGCCCCAGGAGAGGGGCAAGGCCAGGAGGGAGGGGCTGGAAGCAGAGAGACCTGACGCCTGGATGTGGGCATCAGGGAGGGTATGGCTCTCTCTGTTCTGAGATTGCGCACCTGGGTGACCTCGAGGCTGGTGGGGACCTTAGTGGGGACAGGGGGCTGCTTTGGAGGCAGGGTGCCATGTTTCGACTGATCAATTTCCCAACCCATGAGTATTGAATACCTCCTCTGGGCCCCATTCCGTGAGACTGGGAGGGGCCTTCTGGTCGACCCATCTCAGAAGCATTTTGCAAAGGTGAATGGATGCCCCAAGACCCCCAAGCTCTGGCCCTGGCGTCTCTGTGGGTGCCAGGATGCGGAGGTGGGCTGCAGAGGCCCGGATTCCACAGAAGTGTCTTGGCCTGTTGAGTGGAGCTGTTCCATCCTAAGAGCCTCCGCTGCTCGGAATGTGGATTAGCTCTGGAGAACTCATCTGAAATAGATATTTCTCCCCGCCGCCGGAGGGATTTATTGGCAACACTAGCCATCTATTAACATTATCTGGGGACTCTGCACTGGTGAGAATAGATACTATAAATCTTAGTTGTATAAAAACCCAGGAGCTAGAAGGCTTTAGTGGACGGCAAATAGAAAAGTCCAATGAGTTCAGACCTGTTTATTTTACTTAGAGGGAAAGAACATTCCGTACTCAGCCAGGCAGGAAATGGGTTTTGGGGATGGCCACTTAGCCCAGCTGTTGGCCCTGAAACTGTGGGAGTAATCTCTGCCTGCAATTAGAGCAGGCGGCTCGCAGAACAGAGTTTGGGAGCCAGTGATGGAGTCCTGCAGAGAAGTGAAGCTGGAACTTCAGGCGGGCGGCCGTGGGCCTCATGGGAAGGAGACTCTGGTGGCTGCTGTGTGCCCAGCTCTCAGCCACCTGGTGCCTCGGATGGAAGGGACTCTGTGTCCAGGTTGCCTGGGACAGTCCCATGATGCCAGTCACCATGGCATAGTTAGCCATCACCCCTCTCTAAGAGTTATGGTGTGGATGAGACACAGTGTTATTTATCAGTCTCAGCTCTGACTATCCATTGCTCCGCCTGCAGGGGTAGATGATTCTGCAGCCCAGCTTTTCATCTGGGTCTTGGTGGGCCGGGGAGGGGGGCTCTGAGGCGTCGTGTCTGAGCATGAACTTTGGGAGTTTGACCCTCTCCACTCTGTCCTGAATGGGGCCATGCGCACGCCTCCCCTCCGTGGGGCGTAGAAGGAGCCGGGGTCCAGCGCGTGGGTGCCAGGCCCAGCCCTACCTACTCCAGGTAAGCTCTTCACCGCGCTGAGCCTTAGCCTTCTGATCTGCAAAACGGACAGGATATGAGTCCCTGCGTGTGGTGGGCAGAATTTCTAAACAGGGGCCTTGTAGTATCTTCTTTTGGCTGCTGTTGCAAAATACCCCAAAGGGTGTGGCTAAAAACAACTGAAATTTATCCTTTTCTTGTTTTGGAGGCTAGAAGTCAGAAATGAAGGTGACTTGATTCTTCTCCCCACAGGCTCTAGGGGAGAAGCTATTCCCTGCCCCTTCGTCTCTGGGGCTGTGGGCAGTGCGTGGCACTTCATGGCTCATGGATACACATTGCTCTAACCTTGGCCTCGGTCACCACGTGGCCTTCAGCCTGTGTCTCTGCCTGTGTGTTTCTCCTTGTAAGGACATCAGTCACACGGGATGAAGGACCTGCCTACTCCAGTGTGACGTCATTTTAACTAATGACATCAGCAATGATCTGTTTCCAAATAGGATCACATTCTGAAGTTCTGGGAAGGTCAGGGATTTTGAGGGGAACTGGTCGACCCGGTACGTCTCCCTGAGGGTGTTCCATGCTAATCCCTGGAATGGAGGAAGATGAGATGTCGTTCCCGGGCGTATGTCCTGCTTATGCACAGTTGACCTCATGGTAGGGAGATTACCTGGGTGGGCCTGGTTTAATCAGGTGATGTCTTTAAAAACCAGAGGATGTGCCCAGTGGAAGGAGGAAGAGGAGGTCAGAGGGGTGGATTGGAAGCATGAGATTCAATGCGTTCTTGAGAGTGTGAAGCTGGAAAAGGCCACGTGGTGAGGAGTGTGATTGCCTTCAGGGACACGGGGGCCCCAGCCAACAGCTGCCCAGGACCTGAGTGAACTCAGAAGCACATTTCTGTCCAGAGCATCCAGAAAGAACTCCGTCGGGCTGGCACTTGGCTTTCAGTCTTGGTGGACCCCCTGGCAGGGAGCCTGGCTATGCCTTGCTGGATCTCTGACCTGCAGAACTGGGAACTGATACACTGGTGGTCATTGGCTATGCATTACTCATGGGCTGGCTGGGAGGGTGTGGAGTAACGCAGGCAGGGTCCAGACCCTGGCTGGGAGCTGAACCCATGTGGTGACTGACCTCATGAGATTACTGCTGCTACGGAATCGGAAGACACCACATGGGGCACCCAGCGAGTCACTTTGGGCCCCTCCTTTCCTGTGTATGGACAAGAAATGCCCTCTTGCTCCTGAAGTTGACCCATTTTCCTGCCTCCCCTGGGTTCCTTCCTCAACACCGAACCCCGGACACTCACTGTGTCTCCGAAAATCCAGGCTTCTCGTTGCCTTAGGGGTCAAGTCCATCCCTGATCTTCCTGAACACCTTCCTGTTCCCATGTCCAAGTCGCTCTCTCTCTTTCTTTGGAGATGGAATTTTGCTCTTGCTGCCCAGGCTGGAGTGCAATGGTGAAATCTCAGCTCACTGCAACCTCTGCCTCCCAGGTTCAAGCAATTCTCCTCCCTCAGCCTCTGTGAGAAGTAGAAAAGTTTATTTTTAAAGTTGAAGTGAGCATCTATTTCCAACACCTGGGTACCTTGGGCTGGCAGGCCCCAGGTGCAGAGAGTACAGACCTCCATTTGCAGGAAATACCAGGAAGATGCACGTCCCCGGGAAAATCAGCAAATGCACCACACCTGCTCTGCACCCGCCCTATGCCCAGTACCTTCCTTGATGAACTCATCGCCTCTCAGCACCACTTTGAGGAAGGGCCTGAGGGTCTCCTGTTACAGATGAATAACCTGAAGCACAAAGGTTAGTAACGTGGCCTGGGTGGAACCAGGTTGTCAGTGCTTCCTTCCTCGTGGCCCAGACAAGGGGGCATCATGCGGGGGGAGCTCTGGCCAAAGGCGGCCACAGGAAACAGGACCCAACCAGAGAAAGCAGAGGCCCCGGAGAGAGGGGCTGGGGTTGGCTGGCGCCTTCCCCTGTGAGGCTGGGCTGGGGCATGTGGCAGTTAGGACGCCAGACCCTGCCCAGAGAGGCAGCTGTCCCAGCCACCCTAGCAGCTTGGCGTCCCCCTCCACGAGCTCTGTTCCTCCTCACCTCACATGCACCTGGTGAGGAAGGGGTGACTAAACAAACGCCTTCTGAAGGCTGGAATAAGCGCATGTGCCCCAGAATGTTGGCAGACTCTTGTCCTCACAAGAGAGGGTCAGGGCAGCCCAGGTGAGGGCTGAGGGGGTGGCTGCAGATAGAACCTTCTAAGACGGGACAGCCCACGGCTTCTGTTGTTCCCGTCAGAGGCATGGGGGTCCGGGGAGCAGAGACAGAGGGGGTGGGAAGGACAGGAGCGAAGCCAGAAGACCAAGGCCCAGCAGAGGGTAGGTGGCTGGAGACTTGTGACCTCCAGGCCAGGGCTCCCTTGCAGCAGTGAGACCCCATTTCGCCCTCAGCACCACACACAGCTGTCATTGCTATGCCCACACTTGGCAGGTGAGGTCAGTGAGACAGAGAAACGTGGACAGCTGTGGGTCCACAGGGCAAATGGGCAGGGCTGGCCTCACGCACAGTGGGATTGCAATGAGAGGGGGAGTGTGGTGTGTCTGGAACCTGCTGTGTGCTGGCTCTCAGCCCGGCCTCACCTCGAAACCTGGGGTGGTTACCCCCACATTCACACGAGACACTTGAGGTTCAGGAAGGATAAGTGACTTGTCCATGGTCACACAGCGAAGGGCAGGGTTCATGTCAGACCCAAGGTGACTCCATAGCCGGGCTCCTCCCACCGAGGGCCCTGGTGCACCCACTGGCTTCGTGCATTCATGAAGCCACCAGCACTGCTGGGCGCTGCCGAGCACAAGTACAGGGTGAGGCTGGAGGCTGCTGTCACTCTCACAGGGGAGCTAGGGACACAGACAGAGGAAAGTGCTGACAAGACAGTAGGACAAGGGCCAGGCGAGACCCGAAGGGTGAATAGATCATGACCAGGTGTATCTGTCAGCCTTAGCTGCATGACAAATGGCTCCAGAACCCAGATGCTTCTGCCTAGATGTGTTTCTCATGCTCCCGGGCCAGCTGGTCACCTGCAGCGCGGACAACTGGCCTGGATTTGGCGGGTGATTCTTCGTCAGCCGATCAGTCAAGGCTCTGCAGCCCAGGTGCAGGGCTGCTCCTCGAAAGCTTGCTCTGCAGCCCAGGCTGAAGGCACAGCAGGCGCCCGACGCCCCGGGCTGTGAGCACAGAGGAGAGCAGGGCAGGACTGATGGCCTGCTGGTCTTGGGGTGGGAGAAGGATGGGGGATGCGAATGAGCCTTCCAGTGTGTGCCAAGAGGCAGAGCCAGCGGGGAGAAAGCCCGAGACAAAAGAGAGGGCAGGAGGGTGGGGGGCAGGGGGGCAGGAGGGCAGGGAGGTCGGGGGGCGGGGGGGGTAGGAGGGCAGGAGAGCAGGAGCACGTGTGGCCCAGAAAGGCCAGGAGGTGCCTGGCACCCTCCGGTAACACATCCTCAGGCATGGCTTCCCTCTAAGAGCAGGGAGAGGCATTTTGAAGGAAGATGCTGGAAGCAGAGGGCCCAGTGGCTCGTTCTACCTGGTCTCTGGGCCAGAGAGACCTGAAAGGCAGAAAGGTCTTTTTGTGCATACCCAGACCCCAAAGTCACCTTTACTCCACCCTTAAGCTCCTTCAACACCCTGCTCACCCCAAGGTCCTGCTGGGGACCTAGTGGGGTGGGGCGGGAGGAGGCCACTGTCTGAGCCCTGCTCTCCAGGGCAACACGACGGGACCTCATGGTAATCGATGCTTCTGTAAACATGAGAATTCAGGCACAAAGCTCCGTCCCTCATCTCTAAGACGTCTTCTTGCAGGTGGACCCACAAATTACACAATTGGCATTGGCACACACATTTTTGCTTCAGTTTTCCAGCAAATTCCCAGCCCTCCCCACTTCAGATGTCTCACATGTGGGGTATGAACTGGTAATTAACTCCCCAAACCTCCAGTGGAAACCAGTCGTCTTTGATTTTTGTCAAATTCCTTTAATTATGAATTTGCAACTGGCCGGCTCTGACGCTCATCTGAGATGTGGTGCAGCCTGCTTTCTGCCATGCTGGGTTTAAAAAAAAAAAGCTTAATGAGGCTTGAATTTCAGCCAAAAAATAAATGAACTTTGTAAAACACATTCATGCTGAAATATTGGAGGGGCCCTGATGCCACCTCCTTGAGGAGCTACCCCTGACCAGCCTGACATGTCCAGGGGTTCCCTTCTCTAGGCTGTGTGAACACACTGCCCGCACCACATCTGCAGGGGACAGCAAGAGCCATGGGAGACAGTTTGCAAAAAATGGCCCAAATATTACACATGCATATACATGCACAACACACGCACACATGTGCATACATATGCATACACACACGTGCATACATGCAATGTGACTTTACAGCTCCTCCCTTTTGAATATGAGTGGACCTTGTGATGTGCTTTGGACAAAAGAATTCAGCAAAAATGACACGGCCTGTTCTCAGCCTGGCCTCAAGGAGCCTGGCTCGCTCCTCTCCCTGTCCAAGTCCTGCCTGGCTGCCACGAGGATCGCTGGGTCTTGCCCGCAGGAGGACGGGACCAGAGGAACAGGAGAAGATGCAGGCTGACCACCCTCTGACCCAAGATGCCTGAAAGAGCCCAGCCAGGACCAGAGTAGCCTGGCCCAGACCAGCCAAGCAGAACTGGGGTGCAGAGAAATGAGCGATTCTGATTTTAAGAATTAAACTTGGGGGTGTTTGTTACACATGAGTCACTGACCGATACAGAAACCACAGAAACCATAAGCACCAGGGTTCTTATTTGTGATGGGGAGGTGATGACACCCACCCCAGGCCCCAGGACAGCCCCTGAGTCCTTATAACATGGGCACTTAAATCCCTCTTGAGTCCATCACGCGAGGCAGCCTCTCCAGCCCTGGCTTCTCCTGCCTCCTCCACAGAGGAGCTGCCAGGAAAAGCCTCCTAAAGTGCACACCCAACCAGGACCCTAAGCATGCCTCGAGTTACCCAGGGCACCTCAGGTCCCAAAGAAGGTCCTGTCTCTTAGTATGGATACGGAGCCCTTCCTGATCTGGCCCCCACGTCACCTGCCCCATGTGCTACCCAAACTCTGTGGGGCTAAGTGAGGGAAACCCACCATCACTTCCTTTACTCTGAGCCCCACACCGTCTGTTCCCCCGGCCGGGAACATCCTCCTCCCTGGGCCCTCCAGCTCTCAGCAGGCACCTGCTCCATCTACAGAGCCAAGGGCCCCTCTGTGCCACCTGCCCACCTGCAGCCACTGCCAGCACCCCCTGCTGAGTTCCCGGGGGTGGCTGCACTGCACAGTGATTAGGGGCACAGGAAAGTTCCATGGTAGGAGCCTGCCTCTGCCAATGACCAGCTGGGTGTCCTACCTTCTCTGAACTTCAGTCTCCCCACCTCTAATGTGGACGTGAGACTAGAGCCTTCCTCACAGTGCTGTCATGGGAGTGAGCCCCTCCATGCAGAGGACAGCGCAGGCCCAGGCAGCACACAATGGAGGAACAGATGACAAACACCAGGAGGAGGGGTGAGGCACCCTCAGGAGGCAGCACCAACCCCCGAGCTCTGTGGGAGGAGATTGCAGGACATCTCCAGGACGACTTGTCCCCCCACCGGATGACTTCCAGACAAATGAGGGGAGGAGCTTTGTGCCTGGCTCTAAGCCCTCCAGAACAGGACAATCCAGGATCCCTCGGGAGGCTTGGAGTCCCCACAAATTTACCGATTTCTAAATCTGGGACCCAGAAAAATGCATGTCAAGGGCAGGGCTTGCTGCTGCAGCGCTGGGTGTTGCAGACGGGGTCTGAGCCATCACCTGCCACGTGAGATCTGCAGGTCCCAGTGGGCAGACCCCCTCACTTTCCACCTGGATATTTGGAGCTGCATAGACACGACCACTGAGCCTCATCCTTGCAAGGTAATTAGACCGTGACCCTGCAATCTCTGCACGTTCAAGGTCCTCCTGAACTCCCGCAACCCGCTGAGCTTCATTTCAAATGCCTGTGCTCTTTCGTCTTCCTGGCCACCTTCATTAATGCTCACACCCGAGCTGGGGTGCAGGTGCCCGCCTCTCCTCCCAGGGCTGTCTGCAGTCTTCGGCCTGCAAATTGATTAGCGCTTCCCCTCCCTGGCATTTGCACAACGGGAGATGGTCTATGTGTCTTTGGCCGGCCAATTTCTCCTTTCCCTTCAATTTGCAGCGAGCGCTGGCTCCCCGGTAGAGGAAGGTGAGGAGGAGGATAATTGGCAGTCACCCGAGGACTGTTCTGCCCCTAAAGTGGGAGGCAGGCCATGGAGAAGTCGTGGTTTAATTGGTTACATGTGACCCTTTCCCTTTTTTTAAATTTAATTCTAACTTTTAACATTTGAAGCTGCATCAATATTAATTATCGTGCTGTTTTCTGAGTCCCTCTCACCCAGGAAAGGGCATGTCCATTTCTCAAAGGGAGAAAGATGGACTTGCAGAACTGGGGGGCTGAATGAGACCCCGGAGGTCCCAAGTCCCTCCCTTGGTCCTTGTGATGGGGAAACTGAAGCCCAGAGGGGTGGAGCCTCCATGGGATCGCACACCGAGGAGCAGGCCCCGGCTCGGTGCTGTCTGAGGTCCTGAGCCCTGCTTCGTGTCTGCAGCTCAGAGAGAGAAAGAGTGAGGGGAAGGACCCGGGGCTGGGAGGGACAACGCACCTCTGTTCTATTTTCCAGGTATCTAGCAAGTCCCAGGAGTTTTGGAAGGATCCTTTTCTGACATTTCTGAAGGACAGTAACTCAGAGTCTGCACCAAGCGCAGCGGCCTGCTCTTTCAGGAGGAGGGTGTGGAAGGGACCTGTGAAGCCGTGAAGCTGTGCGGCTGGATCTGCACAAGCATCCATGCAGCAGAGCCCAGCTCGTCTTTGAGTGGGCGAAGCCGCTGCTCATTAGCGGGAAGGGGTGTTGAAGACCCCATGTGACTCAGCCCAAGTGGGATCCTGCGTGCTTGTGAGTGGGATCGATACCCCTCCAGCCACTATCGATAGGAAGGGTCTTGCTGCCCAGCGCGGCCTCCCCATGGGCCCCCACCTGAGCCCTGCCACTCAGCACACATTAGAGAGAGGATGTGATGCCGAAAAGACCCTGAAGTGTGACCAAAATGCAGGCGTGTAGCCCCGGGGCACCGCAGCGGGATCTCCTCTTGCCTCGGGTAGAAGCGAATACAGAGCCCGCAGTGGGCACTCTCCGTGTGAGCAGCTGCTGCACAGGCGCTGGACCTGAGCTCACCTGGGACCCTGCTCCTCCCCAGCTGGGAGCTCTGGGCAAGTCACAGAGTTATCTCACTCACTGAGGGAGGCAGTCCCTCAATGGCCTCTGCCCACCTTTCCTGCCTTCAATCTTTCAGCTCGGACTTCTCGGGTATTCCTGTGTCCAAGTGCTGGGTCCATGGGGTTCTCACTTCTGGGGATCTGCTGGGGGCTGCCTGCAATCACCAGAAACTAACTCCAACTGCTGCAAACAAAGAAGGAACTTATTGAAGGACATTTGGGTCGCAGGACAGAAGTGAGGCTGAGGAGATGGGTCTGGGGCCGGAGAGGCTTCCAAGGAGGTGGAGCCAGCAGCAAGAGCCATTCAATGACCTTCCCAGGACCACCACTGAAACTAACCACGCCGTTTTCAGCCAAGACCCACTGCAACCCTACCCAGAACCCAGCATCATCCCAGGCCTTGGGGACTGTGCAGGAAATAAATGAAAAGATGAAGCCCCCCCATTTCTTCCACGCTTGCCCCCGACCACTCAAGATGCAAAGCTCCAGTGCAGAAGAGCTGATGGATGGGCCAAGCTCTGGGCGCTGCTCACCCCGGGCTCTTCCTGGAGAGGTGAACGGTGAGCTGAGGGGTGGGGAGGCTGAGGCCGTGGAGCGGGGCAGGCGTTTCCTGTGGCTGGATGGAGGGCACTGGGGTCAAGCGAGACATGGGGCCGGGCGCAGTGGCTCACGCCTATAATCCCAGCACTTTGGGAGGCCAAAGCAGGCAGATCACCTGAGGTCAGGAGTTTGAGACCAGCCTGACCAACATGGTGAAACCCCGTCTCTACTAAAAACACAAAATTAGCCAAGTGTGGTGGTGCATGCTTGTAATCCCAGCTACTTGAGAGGCTGCTGGAAATAGATGCTCAGTGCTGCAAAGAAAAATTAGCACTGAGACAAAGGATCTTTCAGC
Organism: Cebus imitator; assembly: GCF_001604975.1. NCBI lineage: Eukaryota > Metazoa > Chordata > Mammalia > Primates > Cebidae > Cebus > Cebus imitator. Next base: position 439,754 of record NW_016107644.1, read on the forward strand.
AATGCAATTTTTACTTCCTGGACTGCAGGAAGGGTATTCTTACTAGCCATCTTACCAGGAGAGTGCAATGAACAAAGGAAAACACACACATTTATCCCTTACACACTTGGGGTCATTCTTACTGCTGTGTCTGATCTCTGTTGGCTGGAGCCAGACCTCACAGTCTAAACTAAAACCTGATTGCCTAACAACCTAAAACTTTTCTAAACAGGTAAAAGTAAAGGAGATCTAGGACATGCCTGTGAGTACGTCCAGCACAAATATCTTGGTTAAAGTACAAGGACATAGAACGTACTACGTGCTTGTAAGCATGGCGTGTCTAACAGCTACATAGGATAGGGCTTCACAGAGTTATTAGCACACTTGTTCTTTAACAAGAAAGGAAACTTTAAAAAGGAACTTTTTTACTTCCTGCACTAGGAATAGATTGTAATGTGGAGCCTAGAACAGATCCTACCTATTTCTTAAAATAGTTGTTTTTCTGGATGCAAAGGTAATGCACGCCCCTTCTATGATGCCTGGAAAACAGACAGCAGCCACAGGAAACACAAGCCTCTTGCATTTTCAATTCTTGCTGACAGCTGCTAACATTCTCTGAGCCTCTTTTTCGTTTTTTCTCAAATGCCTTTGCCCAAGCACACACTCATGCAATATATACCTATGTCAAAAACTTAATTGCAGACGATTTGAGATTGCACTTTTCGTTTTATGATGTCATATTTTAAAGTTTTCTCATGTCACGTGCATTTGTCCACAGCCCGTGTTATGATGGCTGCAGCCATCCGTCTTATGGATATGCCATTTAAATTCCCCCTGTTTTACTCTCACAGAGATAGCTAACACCACTGCCTTCTAGTACATTTTTACGCAAACCCATGACAGTCTCTCCAGTGCAAATTCTTAAAAGTGGATACGCTGGGATGAAAAGTATGTACATTTACAATACTTTTGATACAAACTGCTCAGCTGGTCTCCAAAAAGCAGTAGCTGGTGTGAGGTGCCCTATCTCCCTGGCCCCTTCTGCAGTGGGCAGCAGAGGGAACCTGGAAGTCCTGGTACGTTATATACAGCATCGTCACGGTAAGCCCGGGGACTTGCTGTGCCTGCAGCCACTCTACAAGCTGGAGCTCAGGCCTCAGGCTGCTGCAGGGGCAGGGGGCACAGGGCTGGGGCTCCGGGCATGGCAGGGCGGGCCTGGAGGAGACGCACATCTGCGGGTGGCAGGAGGTGCTGGGGCTGTTGGTGTTACAGAAAGCTTAAGCGCTGGCTGTTGGAACGGGAGCCCCATGCAGGGTGAGAGCAGGGGCCATGATGAGAAAGGCAGGGTCACTAGAGGGGCTGGCTGGCTTGAGCGTTGGCGGCTGGTGCGCGTTCTACCTCGACCCACTCCACTGTGGCTTGGGTGTGGACGGTAATAGAAAAGGACCTACTGTCTAGACTTCTTGTTTGGAATTAATATAAGAGGGAGGAGGTGCCTCGTGCTGTGGCGTTCCTGATGGGGGGCTCCTACCCACTACTAGTCACCACCCTATGGTCGTTGCAAACCCCAATCAGATGCCAGCTCCACCAGCCACCAAAATGGTCCTGGTGAAGTCCTGGGCTGTGTCTTCTGTGGCTTCCTTACGGTGGGCAATTATAAGAGTGCACGCAAAGCCCCCATTCACTAATCCATTTGTCTCTATTCATCCATCCATGCACCCATCCATCCATTTATCCATCCATCCATCCACCCACCCACCCACACACCTTCTATTCATCCATCCATGCACCCATCCATCCATTTATCCATCCATCCATCCATCCATCCATCCATCACACAATCAATCTCCACCTAATTGGAGGGTGCCCTCTCTAAGCTAGGGGCTGGAAGCCTGGAGGTGCCCTCTGGATGTCTTAGAAAACCCAGGACTTGATTCCTGAGTATTGACCTATATATGCTTATGTAGCCCATAAAGCACTGAGGCCAGGCCTGAGAGGGTGGGAGGCTGGGCCTTCCTCTGGGAGAACAGGTCTATGGAGGGCAGCACCCTAAGTGTGCACCTGCCTCCCTCCTTTTGCCCTGCTGCTCTCGAGGGTATAGAGTTCCTGCAAAACCAGTAACAGTGAGTGCCATCCTCACGGCCTTCTCCACAAGCCTCTCCTGCTCCAAGGGCACACCCACCTCTTCCGCATCCTGGGGATGGATGGATGCAGCTCCCCTTGAAGCTCAGCTGCCTCAACCCACAGGGGACGGAGGGTGGGAGCAGGTGCCTGTACTCAGCCGCCTGTCCCATGGAGGGCCCCTCGTGGTGAGATGCAGACCTTCCAGTTCGCCATTTTCTCTGGGGGAGTGGGCGTGGGTGGGAAGGGGAAGTGACCTTTCCCCAGACCCAGGACATTTGGGGACACCTCTGCAGTCCAAACTCTAGGCTCTGCTATGTGTGGCTGCTGCCAGCTGGTGATGGAGCTTGAAGGCTTCTCCTGGTGCAACAGAGACACCGCCATGTACCTGGCAGGGTGGTGGGGCCAGCAGGTGAGGCACGGCTCCCATAGAGGAGTGCAGTGCAGGGACCAAGGGCAGTGGGGCTCAAAAGGAAGACTAGACAGTGTTGCCTGACTGGGTGAGGGCTCATCTAGCTCGTGAGCTGCCCGTGCTTTGCATCCAGCTCACCTGCCCCACCTCTGTTGGACGTGGAGCACCACATGGTCCTTCAGGGATAGGTACGATCATGGCTCTGCACGGCCAAGGAAATGCAAGTGGAGGCCATGTGTGGTATGTGGTGTGTGTGTGTGAGTGTGTGGTATGTGGTGTGTCTGAGTGTATGTGGTATGTGGTTGTGTGTGTGAGTGTGGTATGTGGGGTGTATGTGAGTGTGGTATGTGGTGTGTGTGTGGGTGAGTGTGGTATGTGGGGTGTGTGTGTGAGTGAGTGTGGTATGTGGTGTGTGTGTGTGTGTGGTATGTGAGGTGTGGGTGTGAGTGTATTTGGTATGTGGGGTGTGGGTGTGTGAGTGTGTGTGGTATGTGGGGTGTATGTGTGTGAGTGTGGTATGTGGTGTGTGTGTGGGTGAGTGAGTGTGGTATGTGGTATGTGTGTGGGTGAGTGAGTGTGGTATGTGGGATGTGTGTGTGAGTGTGGTATGTGGTGTGTGTGTGTGTGTGTGGTATGTGGGGTGTGTGTGTGAGTGAGTGTGGTATGTGGGGTGTGTGAGTGAGTGTGGTATGTGGGGTGTATGTGTGTGAGTGTGGTATGTGGTGTGTGTGTGGGTGAGTGAGTGTGGTATGTGGGGTGTGTGTGAGTAAGTGTGGTATGTGGGGTGTGTGTGTGAGTATGGTATGTGGGATGTGTGTGTGTGTGAGTGTGGTATGTGGTGTGTGTGTGGGTGTGTGTGGTATGTGGGGTGTGGGTGTGGGTGAGTGTGTGTGGTATGTGGGGTGTGTGTGGTATGTGGGGTGTGTGTGTGAGTGTGTGTGGCATGTGGGGTATGTGAATGTGTGAGCTGGTTTGTGGCATGTGTGATGTGTGTATACATAGTGTGTATGTGTGTGGCATATGTGTAAGTATGTGGTATATGTGTGTGTGGTGTCTGTGTGATGTGTATGTGTGAGTGTGTGTTGTGCATGTGTAATGTGTGGTGTGTGTGGGGTACAGTGTGTGTGCATAGGTGTATGTGTGTGTATAATGTGTGGTATGTGGTGTGTGTGGTATGTGATGTGTTCTCTGTGTGTGTGTGGAGGGTGATGTGTCTGGTGAAGTATTGTGTATATGATGTGTGGTGAATGTGTACACAATGTGTATGCATGTGATGTGGTGTATGTGGTATGTGTGTAAGTGATGTGTGTGGTATGTGTGTAAGTGATGTCTGTGGTGTGTGTGTGCGGGGTATGTGTGCATGTGATGTATATGTGATGTGTGTGTGGTGTGTGTGTATGTGATGTGTGTGATGTGGGTGTGTGTGTATGTGATGTGTGTGTGGTGTGTGTGTGGCTATGTGTGCATGGATGTGTGTGTGGTGTGTGTGCGGGGTATGTGTGCATGTGATGTGTATGTGATGTGTGTGTTGTGTGTGTGCAGGGTATGTGTGTATGTGATATGTATGTGGTGTATGTGCGTGGGGTATGTGTGCATGTAAGTGATGTGTGTGTGTGTGTATGGAATATGTGATGTGTGTGTGAGGGGTATGGGTGTATGTGGTGTGTGTGTGTGGTGTGTGTGTATGTGATGTGTGTGGTGTGTGTGTATGGAATATGTGTGCATATGATGTCAAATGTGTATTGTCTGTGTGCAGGGTGTGTGTGTGCCTCAGAGACCACAGTCCTCTTCCTGGGGGGTGTGGGAGCGTGAACCTCTCAGCCTGCGTGCCCCCCCCAGGACCAGCAAGGCCCAGGCTCCCCACAGGCCCACGCGATGAGAGATGAGCTTTTGTTCTCGAGCCCATGACCATGCTGGGTGATAGTCACCATGGCTGCCCTGCCATGCCCTGCCCTGTTCTCCGCAGTGCCTGCCGTGCTCATCACCCTGGCAGGGGCTGGAGGGTGGCGTCTTCTGAGACAGAGGTCCCGACCTGAGTGCTGTGGTGGCCAGTAAGGCCCAGGGTGCAGTGGGCCTGGCAGGGTCCCTGGATCTCACGGTAACGTGGTCCGGGGCTCTTTGGGGCTGGCTTTGGCCAGATCAGGGTGAGCAGTGGTGTCACGAGGTCACTGCCGGGAGAGGCAGCTGCCCTGGTGGCCCTGTCTGCACCCCTAACTGTCGGGCCCAGCTAGACCTCCAGCACCCTGGTGAGAGCAAGAACAGGGGGTGACACTCAGCCCAGACCCAGGTATGCCTGGGCAGAGCCTGGGGAGAGTGGAAAACAGCAGGTTCAGGGGTGCCTTGTGAGAGGTCTGAGCCTGCTGAGGTCACTTCAGACCGGCCCCGACCCAGCTGTGTCCCCAGAGTCACTGTGGTGTGTGTCGTGGGCTTGGGCCCAGTGTGGCTGCTGAGTGCCTGGTCACGTGGCCTCCCATTGCCTGTGGACGCTGCTTCGGCCAGCAGCCTGGATTTGCTGTCCTTCCACGAAGTGGTTTTAGAAGTGGATTGAGCGGTCATTTTGGGTCAGAATGTGCCTGCGTAATGTTAATAAACCCTCTTAGGTCATTTGGCCCATTTTGCACACGAGGAAACTGAGGCTTGGAGTGGCTGAGTTACTTTCCCGACAGCCTCTGGGTAAAGAGTGGGGTTTTACATCCATGCTCCCTGTGGCCGAAGCCCACCTTCCAAACCCTTGGCCTGAGACTCAAAAGCTTCTGAGCCTTGCCGACGTCCTGGCAAGCACAGAACGTGACCAGGGTGCGCACTGCACCAGGACAAACTGCAGGGGACTCGGGTCCCTAAACGCGGGGTTTGGTGAAAATGTCCACAGCTTTTCATATTGGATAATGTTAAGAAAAAATGCAAAGGAGTAGGAAAGGTATCGAATGTTGAATTTACGTAAATCTTCAAAATAAAGCCCTTTCAAAAATTTAAAATCAGAGAGAGCCTGCACTTGACTTTTCTTTACATTGGCTTATATGTGAAATGGCCTGGGATAATTTCCAGGTTGATCTCCCCAGATTGAGGATAAGAAACTCTAGCAAGGGCTGAGAACAAATGGCTGGAGAGTATGGTGGCTGCTTTTCAGACGGGTACACCTCCTTTCTCTCCACAAACCAGAATTCGAGTCATTCAGTTGCTCTGGATTGAACTCATGCTTCTAATCTAACAACCGTCTTTTTCTTTTGTTGACAAATATAATGTTGGAATTTTTTGCGATAATGCAAATGGATTTTGAATCTAATTGAACTTTTTGTATCAAATATTTCTAAACAACGATGACTATTTCCTCATATCCACAGATGTTGCTCCCAGAACCTTAATGATTCTTCTTTAAGATTCAAATGATAACCCCCGCTAAACACCGTTGGTGAGCAGTTTCTGATTTCGCTTTTCTAAAGGTGACATTTTTGCTTTGAATCCATAAACTTTATCATTAAATGTCACCGTATTTTCATGTGGTTTTGTAATTTTCAAATAAGTTCATTTCAGTGCTCCAAAATGTCCCTGAAGTAAGCTGTTTTTGAAGCCGGTGACGATGCTTCAATAAATCTGCAAAGCCAGGGTCCTCCTGCATTTCAGGGCTGGGCCCTCCCCTGGGCGGCTGTCACTCTGCAGGGAGGAGCAATACTGGGGTTCTGACCCCATTTTCTTCAAAACGCTGAAAATAGCTGGGAGTGCAGAAGCTGGTATTTACCAAGTTCCCTGATTTTATCATTCCAGCTCCACAGGCACGTTTTGCATAGAACTTGAACTTGGGGCTTTCTAAATGCATTCGCTCCTCCTTCCCGTCCTCACAGGTGCGAGGGACTCAGTGTTTCCACGATGCTTTCAACGTGAGCATGGGCCACTTTGAGTATTTCGTTCCCAGGAGCTTGCTTGAGTACTTTATTTGGCAACACAGATGATGTTTTCATGCATTTCTCTCCAGGGACTGACTTCTGCAGGTTTGGGTGATCGCCCCACACCCTTGATCCTGGTGTTAGACATCTTGGCCTTCCTGTGGTCTTTTGTGTGGAACCCCCCAGTTTCCAGAGATGCTGTGGCCACTGGCATCTCAGCAGGCCTGGGTAGGCCTGGTCGACCTGATCTAGAGTCCTGCCCAGGGATGCTGAGAAACCTAGGGGATTCCATAAGCCTTGGCATGATGGGGTCCCTGGCTGAGTGATATGGTTTGGGATTTGTGTCCCCGCCCTAATCTCATGTCGAATTGGAGGAGGTGCCTGGTGGGAGATGACTGGATCATGGGGGAGATTCCTTGTTGCTGTTCTCGTGATGGTGGGTGAGTTCTCATGAGCTCAGGTTGTTTAAAAGTGTGTGGCACTTTCTCCTTCGCTCTCTGTCTCCTGCTCTGCTGTGTAAGGTGTGCTGGCTTCCCCTTCTCCTTCCGCCATGATTGTAAGTTTCCCGAGGCCTCCCAGCCATGTTTCCTGTTGAGCCTGCAGAACGTTGAGTCAATTAAACCTCTTTTCTTCATAAATTGCCCAGCCTCAGGTAGTTCTTTATAGCAGTGTGAGAATGGACTAATACACCTAGTTTCTTATTTCTCTGAGAAAGAAGGGACCAGCTAAGAAATTCCCCTCATCTCCTTTCCCCTATAACAATCAACTTCTGTCGTGGACCTATGTTCTGTTAGACGAACTTCCCAGGTTCCTGATGACCACCTGAGGTCAGCTAAGGTCCACCCTGTGCATGGATTTCCATGTCTCTTGTACCCTGCAGGGCATCTCCCCTGCCTCCTTCCCTTCTTGCTGAGTCACCATCTTCGTGTCCTGCTGGGTCAGAATCATCAGCCACGGATGGGCTATACCAGCTCCCATCTTAAAAAGGGAACCTTCCTTGGTCCTAAGGCACCTCGAGCCAATGCCCATTTTCCCACTTCCAGCCGTCCACCAGACCAACCCAAGCCACTCTTCCTCGTCCCAGCACGACCACCCCTGACCTTTATGCAATCACTTCCTTCCTCATACAGCTTATTTTATTTTACAACATTTTATAGCTTTGCCACCTGGGTAGGTATCCTTAAATAACGGCTTAGTTTTACAGGTTCTAAATATTTATGTAAATGAAATGATACAGTATTGATGTCTGTGTGTGGGTTGACTCCACATGGCATTTTAAAGATTAATCCATTCTGTTGTGTGCAGCTGTAGTGCATCCATTTTCATCTCTGTGTACCAAGATTTATTTATCCATTTTGCTGCTAAAGAACATTTGGGTCCTGGAACTCTTGTGCAAATCTTTCTGCTGATGTACCTCAGAGTGAAACTGTTGGTCATAGCGTATGTGCAGCCTTCAGTGTCTCAGACAATCACAGCCCTTCCCGGTGGATTCAGTGTGTACAGTGTTGGATAAGGGTGTCCATTGCCCTGCCCTCCCACCAGCCCTTGTGATTTTAGCTCATTGGGTGGGTGTGCAGTGACTTCTCACTGAGATTGTGGTTGGAGACCTTCATTTGTGCTGTGCGTATTTAAGGGCCTGATCCATTTTCCTACTGAATTTGCAGGAGTTCGTTATATGTTTTAGATATGAGGCTGTGCCAGTTATATGTGTTGCAAATATTTTCTGCCACTGCTGATCTCTCCTTTGGACTCTTTTACTGGTGTTTTTGGATGAGCAGAAATACTTAACTTTTATGTGGTCAAATTCATCCACCTTTTCCTTTATGGTTATTGCATTTTGAATCTTGTTCAAAAATCTTTTCTCAACTGAAGGTCATGGAGAAGTTTTCTCATATCACTTCTAAAAGCTTTATGAAGTGTTTTGGCTTTCACTTTTGCATCTCAGTCTGTCTGGAATTAATTTTCGTGTGCTGTGGGGGTTAGGAGATCAAGTTTCATTTTTTTCCCCCATGTGGATAACCAAAAGTCCCCAATCCATTTCTCTCTGCTCTTATTCTGCAGAGCCAGGCACGTCTAAATCCAGCGTCCACACATAAATGGCCCAGTTCTAGCTCTCTATTTCTCTCCCATTGCACCAAAAACTCACCTTTTTCTTTTCTTTTTTGAGACAGGGTCTCTCTCGCTCTGTTGCATAGGCTGGAGTGCAGTGGCATGATATTGGCTCACTGCAGCCTTGACCTCCTGGGCTCAGGAAATCCTCCTACCTCAGCCTCCTGGGCGTAGCTAGACCACAGGCATGTGCCACCATGCCCGGTTAGGTTTTTTATTTTATTTTTTATTTTGTAGAGACAGGCTCTCACTATGTTGCCGAGGCTGGTCTCCAGCTCCTAGGCTCAAGCGATCCTCCTGCCTCAGCCTCTCAAAGTGCTGGGATTACAGGCGGGAGCCAAAGCACCTGGCCAGCCTTGTCTTAACTATAGGAGGTTTGCAGGAAGTGATGGTGTCCGGTAGAGCGATTTCTCTCAGGTTTTCTGACTTCTCAGTAGTGTCTTGTCTATTCTTGCCTTTTGGATTTCTGCATAAATTTTAGAACTACCTTGCCCAGTTCCACAGAAGTTCTTTTTGGGATTTTGATTGGTGTTTTATAGAATCTATAAATGCAGACAGCACTAACATTCAAGTAATACCGAGTCCTCCAATGAATGCAGATTTCCCCTCCATTTTTAAGAGTTTCTTTAAAATTCCTCAATAATGTTTTATAGTTTTCTGAATAAAGACCCTTTACAGTTTGTTAGATGTACTTCTTCACCTTTTCAGATGCTGTCGTAACTTTGTTCCTGAGCATTTATCATTGAGGTGGCATTTGTATACATTAAGTTACACAGAATTTGGAGTACAGTTCAATGAGTTTTGATGTGCATGTCCACTTAGGTAACAAGCTCTCAATCCAGAAAATTCCCTCGTGTCTCTTTCTGGGCAATTGTCCCATTTCTCATGTTGACACAATTGCTGTTTGGATTTTTGTCACTGTAGATTAGATTTCCCTGTGTGAGGTCTCTGTGTGAATGAAATTATCCAGCATTTGTCCTTGGGTACCTGGCTTGTGTTGTTCAGTATAATGTTTGTGAGGGATTTATCCGTGCTGTTTTGTGTCTCTGAAGTCATTCCTTTTTTATCGTGGAATGGTGTTTCATTGCATGAATACTCCACCATTTGTTTTCCATCCACCTGTTGATGGTTATTTGGGATACCTTTAGCTTTTGGGCAGTATCAGTGAAGCTTCTGTGAACACACTAGGCACATTCTTTTGGGTAGAGATGTATTTTCATTTTCTTGGGTAACTTTGAACCAAGTGGAATGTCTGGTTCAAAGAATGGAGAAATGTTTTACTTCATAAAGAAATGTGAGAGTTTTCCCAGTGGACGACCATTGTACACACGCCAGAAGCCAGTGCCTGGAGGTCCTCATCACCCTCACCCTCACATTTGCTGCTGTCAGCCATCTTAATTTTGGCCTTTCCAAGTGGGTGTGAAGTGATGATCACCACCCTTTTAGTAGGCCTCTGCCTGGTAACTAAGGATGCTGAGTGTCCTCTCACATGCTCACTGGCCACGTGTATACCTTGTGTGTGATGTGTCCGGTCAGGTCTATTATTCCTTTTGAAAGCAACTTTATGAAGATATATTACACATACAATAATGCAGTCACTTGAAGTGTGCAGTTGGATGAATTCTGACACATGAGTGTAACCAGCACCACAGTCAAGATACAGAATATTTCTATCACCCCCGACGTCCCCATAACCCTTTCAGACAGTCCCCACCCTCTCCGCCAGCCCTATGCAACCAATAACCTGTCCTGTCACTAGAGATTAGTTTGGTTTGTTCTAAACTTTCATATAAATGGAATCATACGGCAGGCATTCTATGTGTATGGATTTCTTCATTCAGTGTGGTGATTTTAGATTCATTGTGTTGTTGCATGCATGTTGTATGTTTATTCATTTTGTAGTGAGTAGTATTCCATCAGACCTCTATACCACAATTTGTTTTTTTTTCCCCATTTATTTATTTTATTGCATTTTAGGTTTTGGGGTACATGTGAGGAACATGCAAAATTGTTACATAGGTACACATGTGGCAGTGTGATTTGCTACCTTCCTCCCCATCACCTACATCTGGCATGTCTCCCCTTGCTATCTCTCCCCAGCTCCCCACCCCCCACCATCCCTCCCCTATTTTCCCCCAACTGACCCCAGTGTGTAGTGCTCCCCTCCCTGTGTCCATGTGTTCTCATTGTTCAGCACCTGCCTGTGAGTGAGAA
>NW_016107644.1:455825-468377 GCF_001604975.1 Cebus imitator
GGGGTCTGTTTTCCCCTGTGGCCACTCACTGCGCTGGCTTAAACAGCGGCACTGAGGTTTGTGGCGCTTCTTTTTTTTTTTTGCCCTGGAATCTACTGTCCTGGTTCCCTGCTCAGTCCCCTTTTTAAACAGACGAATGGGCGACTTCCCGTGGCTCCAATCGCCAGCCAAAAGGGGACCCAGACCGGTGTATTTTGTATGGAGAACCGCGGCTCCGGGGCGCCGACAAAGCAGCCGTGTGGGGCAAAGCAGCAGTGCCGGGCAACCGCGCTGGCGACCGTGGAGCACCTCCACCTGGGAATTTCCTAGTCTGTGGGCAATAAAAATGCGGTGTCCACTCACCCTCTGCGCTTTCACTGGGAGCTGCAATCCTGAGCTGTTCCTAAACGGCCATCTTGGATCCTCCCACCACCACAATTTGTTTATCCATTCACCTGCTGATGTCATTTGGGTTGTATTCAATATCTGGTACTTAGGAGTGAAGCTATAAACATTTACGTACAACTTTTAAGGAATGTCTTCATTTATGTTACATAAATACTAGGAGTAACGTGCTCAAGCCACAGGGGAGGTAAATGACTAACTTTTAAGAAATTTCGAGGTAATCGTAGCATTTTATGCTACTTGAAGTCCCATCTACTCCATGTCCTCTCCATTTGGTTTGACGTTTTGCCATTTTAGTGAGTGTAGAGTGGTATCTGGTTGTGGTTTTATTTTTATTTTTTAAAAAGACGGTCTTGCTCTGTTGCCCAGGCTGGAGCACAGTGGTTCATGCATAGCTCCCTGCAGCCTGAGACTCCTGGGCTCAAGCCGTCCTCCCATGTCAATCTCCTGAGTTGCTGGCATTACAGGTGTGGTTTTAATTTGCATTTCTCTGATGACTCGTGGTGTACAGCATCTTTTCATGTTCTTATTGACTATGCTTTCTCTTATGAAGAGGCTTTTCAATCCCTCATCCATTTTCACTTGTTTTCTTATAATTGCGTTGTAGGAAATCTTTGTAGGCCTTGATACCAGCTCTCTGTCAAGCTGTACAGGTTGCAGATATCATCCTACAGTCTATAGCTTGCCTGTTCATTTTATCTGTGATGTTTTGGAAGAGCAGAAGTTTAAAATTTTTATGAAATCTAATTTATCAATATTTCATTTGATGTTTGTGCTTTTTGGGTCACATCTAAGAAATCTTTGCTACCTTAAGGTGCAAAGATATTTTCTGAGAACTTTTACAGTTTCAGCACTTAATGTAACCCTATGATTCATTTGAGTTAATTATGTCAGATATAAGACAGCTGTCTGTGAAGGGGGAAGTTTGCTGCTTCTTTTCTAATCTGGATGCCTTTTGTTTTTTATTATCATTATTTTTTGAGACAGGGTCTCCCTCTGTCACCTAGGCTGGAGTGCAGTGTCATGACAGCAGCTCTCTGCAGCCTCAACCTCCCAGTCCCAAGCAATCCTCCCACCTCAGCCTCCCAAGTACCTGGGATCAAAGGCACAAGCCACCATGCCCAGCTATTGTATTTCTTTTTTGTAGAGATGGGGTTTCACCATATTCCTCAGGCTGGTCTCTGACTCTTGGGCCCAAGGGATCCTCCCATCTTGGCCTCCCAAAGTGCTGGAATCACAGGCATAAGCTACCTCGCCTGGGCATGCTTTTTATTTTAATTTCTTGCCTCCTGCCATTGGCATTGGCTAAGACCTTCAGAGCATAAATGATGGAAGCAGGCATCCTTGCTTTGTGTTCAGTCTTGGGAGAAAATATTTGGTCTTTTGTTATCAAATATGTTAGCTGCAAGTTTTTGTTAGGTGCTCTTTATTATTTTGAGGAAGTTCTTTCTAGTCCTAGTTTACAGAGAATTGTTATTACAAATGGGTGTTAAATTGGGCCATGTGCTTTTTCTACCCTATAGAGAAAAGCATATTGTTTTTCTCCTATATGCTGTTGGTATGATGACTTACCTTGATTTTTGACTAAAACAACCTTGCATATCTGGGACACACCAACTTTCATATATTGGTAGACTTGACTCATTAAGGATTTTTACCACTATATATATGAGATATATTGTTGGGTAGTTTTCTTTTGTTACAATGTCCGTATCAGGTTTTAGTAATGGTTAATGTTAACTTTATAAAATGAATTGAGACATTCCTTTTTCCTTCATTTTCCTGAAAGTAATTGTATGGAATTAGTTTTATTTGTTCCCAGCATACAATATAATGACACAGTGAAGACATTTTGGCCTGGAGTTATCTTTGTGGGAAATTTTTAATTATAATTTTAATTTCTGTGACCATTATAGGGTTATTCATATTTTCCATTTCTTTCTGGGTCAGTTTTGGCAATTTGAACATTTCAAGGAATTTGTCTATTTCATCAAAGTGGTTGAATTTAATGGCATAAACATTTTTTCATAATAATCGCATATTATTATTTTAATTATGGGATCTGTAGTGATGCCATGATGCCATATATTTCCTTCCTACAGTTGTGTCACATCTTTCATTCCTAATATAGCGCATCTGCATCTTCTATCTTATTGCATTCATCAGCTTAGCTAGATGTTGCATTTCATGAATTTTTCTCCATTTTTCTTGTTACTGCTTTATTTATTTCTGCTACTAACTTTATCATTTTCTTTCTTCTAATTACTTTGCTTTTAATATACTCTTTCCCCTGCTTCTTAAGGTACAAAACAGGCTTATCAACATTATGCCTTTCTAATTTTCCAGTGTAAACATTCAAAGCTCTTAGTTTTCCTTTACATACTGCATTAGCTGCAACCCACAAATTTTAATAATTTTCCTTTTTTAAATGTAGCATAAATAATTTTTCAATTTCCTCTGGGATAGCTTCTCTGACCCATGGGTTATTTTGATATGTATCAGTTAATTTCCAAATATTTGGAGATTTTTTCAAATTTTGTTACTGATTTCTGATTTAATTCTGTGTTTGTAAAATTTTTGTTTTATTATAATTTCAATTTTAAAAATTATATTGAGAGTTATTTTATTGTCTATCTTGGTGAATGTTCCATGCTTATTTGAACAGAATGTATATTCTCTTGTCATCAGGTGGAGCGTTCTACAAGCATCAGTGGGATCCTCTTGGTTGATAGCATTATTTGTTTAAGTCTTCTGTGTCCTCACTGATATTCGGTCTGTTAATTAGCATGAGAAGAGTCTTGAATCTCCAAGTATAACTGTGGTTCCGTCTATTACTCCTTTCAGTTCTGTCATGCATTTCAAAGTTCTGTTATTAGGTATATGTTCACATTTAGAATTATTATGGCTTTCAGATAAATTGACCCATTTATCATTAGGAAGTATATCCCTTTATCCCTGGCAGTATCCATATTTCCTGTGTATGGGGTTTTGCATGGCATATGTTTTCCATCCTTTTAATTTTAATCTTTGTGTGTGTGTATCTTTTTTCTTTCATGTATTAGTTCAGAATTATATGTGTGCTTTTATATTTAAAGTAGGTTGTTGTAGACAGAAGCCATCCTGAGTGACAATGACATTTCATGTAATTGTCACTGTGGTTGGTGTTGTTTTTTATCTATTGTATTTTATTACTATCATTTTCTTTGTTTCTTTAATTGATCCTTCCTCTTTCTTCATTCTTTTGGATTATTTTTCATGATTCCATTTTATCTGCATTTTATTTTTTTTAACTATGGCTTTAAAAAAATTGTGAACCAGTGGTTGCTTTAGGGTTTACAATGCCTGCCTTTAACTCATCAGTCTCTACCTTCAAGTAACACTGTTTTACTTTATCTAGGGTGTAAGAACTTTACAGCTGTCCTCTTTCTGCCCTTTGTGCAATAGTGGGCCTACATATTTTACTTCTACAGATGTCATAAATATCCCAATATGTGCTTTTCCTTTAGACCGTCAGTTTTCTAAAAAAGAAAAATTTAAAATCAGAAAAAGATATTTTTCTATCTACCCACCTGTTTATCATTTCCACTACTCTTCATTCTTTTTTTGTGGATCCATGTTTCTGCCTGGCATCATTATTGCACCTGAATAACTTTTTATAACTTTTGAAAAACAGTGCATACCTAGTGGCAACAAATTCTCCCAGTTTTTGTCTCTGTGAGGAAGTTTTTATTTAACCTTCATTTTATAGGATTTTCTTACTGGGTATAGAATTATAGGTTGATTTTTTTTTTCTTTTAGCACTTTAAAGTTGATGCTCTAAGTCTCTCATTTATGTAGTTTCAGATGCTATGTCTGCTATGTTTTTTTCTCTTTGTTCTTCTGTACATAAATGTTTCCCCCACATCCTGAGTTTCTTTTAAGATTTTTCTCTTTCTCACTGGTTTTCAGCAATATTGATTAGGTTGTGCCTTTGTGTGATTTTTTTCTTTAATACTGTGCTATTTCTTTGTAAATTTGTAGTTTTCATCAAATTTGAAAAATGTTAAGACTGCTATTTCTTTTAGTAATTTTTCTTTTTGTCTCTGTTCTTCTTCCTTCAGGGCCTCCAACTGCTTATGTTTTAAATGGTTTAATGTTGTCTGACAGATTACTGAGGCTCTGATCAGTCTTTTTCGTTTGTTTTTAAAATCTTTTTTCCCTCCCTGATTCATACTGTATAGTTGCTGTTGCTATGTTTTTGAGCGTATCTTTTGTTCTCCAGTGTCTGATATGTTGTTAACCTCATCTTATGAAAGTTTTATTTTAGAGATTATATTTTTTGGATCTAGATGCTGCTATTGGCCCTAATTGATACTTTCCATTTTTCTCCATGTTCATGTTTTCCTTCAAATATCATAGCAAATTGGGCCTGGTGCAGGGGCTCACACCTATAATCCCAGCACTTTGGGAGGCTGAGGTTGTGGAGTTTAACAGCAGCCTGGCCAACATGGTGAAACGCCATCTCTACTAAAAATGCAAACATTAGCTAGGCGTGGTGGGAGGTGCCTGCAACCCCAGCTACTTGGGAGGCTGAGGCAGGAGAATTGCTTGAACCCAGGAGACGGAGGTTGCAGTGAGCCAAGATCACGCCCTTGCACTATAGCCTAGGTGACAGAGAGAGGCTCTGTCTCAAAAACCAAACCAAACCGAACCAAAAAAAAAAAAAAGGTGAGCAAATTTAAATACTTACAATGGCGATTTTTAAGTTGTATAAAGGACTGGCGTGTTTGTATGAATTGATTTTTTTGCTTATTTACAGATTGTAATTTCTGATTGCATACCACACAATCTGCTTTTTCCTTCACTGATTCGGTTTTGCTGTCTTCCATTTAAGAACAGTGAAGCTTGTTTAGACAGGAGGTTAGTTTTCTGGTGGATCAGGTTGGTCTCTTTGAGGCTGTATTTGTCCTTTGTTAGCAGAGTCCAGTGCAGCTGTTACTCCAGGAACAAATTAGCCCCACGCCTGCAGCCCGGCCCTGTCAGGGTCTCTAGTGACTGCTCCATGTGTTCAACAAAGTCTTTCTACTCTCGAAGGATGGAATTAAAACATTTCCTATCCCTGAGTGAGATCTGGGAATTTTTCACCTTATAGCTACCAAGCTTACTGGCTTTGTGTTGTTTCCCTGATGTGTGTATAGATTAGCGTCTGGCCGAGGTCTCAAGGAGAGATTTTTGAAGGTTTCTGAGCTCTCTATCTGCATGGCTCCTTTTTGGATCATCCACCTGCAAACTCCAGCTGCTGCGGTCTCCCCAGCCTCCCCCCACCTCTCCTCACACCATCAAGACAGCTGTGGTCCACCCTGAGGAAGCCGGGCGACTGCAGGATTTTCTCTGTGTGTCTTGTCTAATCTCACTGACCACGGTCCTGCATTATCTTTCGCTCCAACACACAAAATAGTTGTTTTCTATATTTAACAGTTTTCTAACTGGTTGAGGTGAGAAGGCAAATTCTATGTCAGCTAATCTTTCATGACCAAATGGTGAAGTTGCTCTGGAGGATTAACATTTTATTTCTTATTTTTTTCATCAGTTTGATTAGGAGGAGCTGAAGTGTAGTTTCCTTTGTGTCTGTCTTGATTGGGATTTGTTGAGATTCTTGAGGCTGTGGGTTGATGTTTTGATCAAATTTAGACAATTTTCTACCAATATTTCTTCATATATGTGTGTGTATATATGTGCATATCTCCCTAACATACATAATCTCCCTAATATACATATCTCCCTAATTTCTTTGGTTTTCTCCTTCCGGGAGACAAAGTCCATATTAGTTTTTTCCTTTCTGATATTTTCAGCCCCAATTTCCAGAGGCCCCAGCAGCCCAAACTCTGAAGTCTAAGTCCTGCTGACTAAGATCGCTGTTCTCTGCGTGAGATCCGTTCCACACATGTCAAACCTTGGGAAAAGCTGGGTACATGTTAGGCTCACCTAGCATGAGCCCATCTTGCACACGGGGGATGCCTATTCAGTTCCTGGCTACTTCTCCTTGCCTTCCTGAGACTTAAGAAAGTTGCTTTTTACATTTTGCCCAGAGCTTATAGCTATCAACAAAATGGCTGGTCTGATCTAAGTGCATCTAGCACTCTAGCTGAAAAGTGTATATATAGTACATAGATAAAACACAATAAAATTATATAGATAGAAATTAAAACATAATGTGTAAAAAATTTCTGTTTATTTCTCATTTTTAATATTGATAAAAAGCTGGTTTTATTTTTCCTTTTTTTTTTTTTTTTTTGAGATGGAGTTTCACTCCTGCAGCCCAGGCTGGAGTGCAATGGCATGATCTTGGCTCACTGCAACCTCCGCCTTCAGAATTCAAGCAATTCTCCTGCCTCAGCCTCCTAAGTAGCTGAGATTACAGGTGCACGCCACCATGCCCAGCTAATTTTTGTATTTTTAGTGGAGACTGGGTTTCACCATGTTGGCCAGACTGGTCTTGAACTCCTGACCTCAGGTGATCCACCTACCTCAGCCTCCCAAACTGCTGGGATTACAGGCATGAGCCACCATGCCTGACAAAAACTGGTTTTTAATATTGATTTATATATTCTGCCATATTAGAAAGCTTTTATATTCGTTCAAATTACATATGTATAAATTCCTTTGTATTGCCTACATATTATTCTGCATATAATAAAAATTCCATTTATTTACTTATTTATTTATTTATTTTTGCCAGTTCTTACATGTTATTTCAATTCCTTGACTTAATGTACCAGCTGGTCCTACTGTGAGATGTCAACTGGAATTACGTAACCTGGCTCTGGTATTTGTTTTGTTTTATTTTTTTTTGAGACAGAGTCTTGCTCTGTCACAAGGCTGGAGTGCAGTGGTGTGATCTCGGCTCACTGCAATCTCTGCCTCCTGGGTTCAAGTGATTCTCCTGCCTCAGCCAAGTAGCTGCCTCTCCCAGGTAGCTGGGACTACAGGCGCATACCACCATGCCCAGCTACTTTTCTATTTTTAGTAGTGATAGGATTTCACCATGTTGGTCAGGATGGTCTCAATCTCTTGACCTCGTGATCTGCCCATGTTGCCCTCCCAAAGTGATGGGATTACAGGTGTGAGCCACTGCGCCCACCTGTTCTGCTATTTGTGAGCAAAGATTGGAAGAGGTCACCATTTAGAACGATACTTTGTGTGTCTTTTTAAAAGATTTACTTCATCAGATTAAGGTCCTTTTCTTCTATTTCTAAATTAATTTAATTCTTTTAAAAAAATCATGAGTGAATATTTAAAAATTTAAATCAGAATGTCTGTATGTATCAAAATTATCATGATTTTCCTCCTTTGTTAATGTGGCAAATTATATTGATTGATTTTTTAATATTAAAATACATTTTCATTCTTGAGATAAACAGATTTATGATTCTTGATTTACAGGTATGTTTTTTCGGGATTTTGGCATCCATGTTTATCATTGAGGTTTGCCTTCTAGATTCTTTTCTTCTATACTATTCTTGTCAGGTTTTGCCATCAGAATAATGCTAGTCTTATACAATCAGTTTGGAAATATTCCTCTTTTCCTCTTTTGTCTGAAAAATATTGTGTAAGTTTGGAATTCTTTCTTCATTAAATGCCTGGTAGAATTTCCACTGAAAAAATCTCTGCCTAAAGGTTTTTTTTTTTTTTTTTTTTTTTTTTTTTTGTGGGAACGGTTTGTGTGAATGACTCAATAATTTTACCACTTACAGGAAAGTTTTGATTTCCTCTCCTGGCAGTTTTGATAAGCTGTTTAACTTACTGGAAATTGGTCTTTTTATCCAATTTTTCTCAAATTCTTGAAGGCAGAGTCTGTCTGCGGGCTCTATAGTGTCACCATCCTTTTAGTTCCTAACATTGGTTTCTCCCTGTTATATGGAAATTTTCAATGCTAAGAAGAAAAGTCAGCACTGGGACGAAGGATCTCTCAGCAAGGCCATCTTTACTTCCTGCAGAAAGGGCACACTCAACAGCAGTCTTGCTATGAGAGTGCAATGAGCAAAGGAAAGCAGACATATTTATCCTTCATGCACTTGGGGTCGTCCTTACTGCTGCCTCTGATCTCCGTTGTCTGGAATTGACCTCACAATCTAAAACGGAGCCTGATTGGCTAATAACTGAAAACGTTCTTGAATAGGTCAAGGCCGCGGAGGACAGAAGGAAAAGAGGAAGTCCAAATAGGAAGGGACAGGAAGTTGCTTGGGAAAGGACTCAGAAAAGCGGAAGCACAGATATCCTGGTTAAAGTTCAAGGACATAGAAGGTCCCACGTGCCTGTGAGCACGTCTGACAGCGACACAGGTTAGGGCTTGACAAAGAGTCATTAGCAGAAAGCAAGAAGGCTTTGAAGAAAGTCTTTAAAACAAACTGTATTTCTAACCCTTGGGATTTATTCTTTAACAAGCAAGGAGACTTTGAAGAGGAACTTTTCTACTTCCTCCACTCTCTCAGCCTCTGTTACCCCGTCTCCCTCCCTCCTTCACCCCCGTCCTCTTTTCTGGATTACTCTTGCCAGACACTCATCAACCTAACACTTCTGTATCACTCACTTTCAGCCCTGGGACCCTCTTCATCGTGTGTTCATCTGCTCCGCGTTGACTTTGCACATCACGCTGTCCTCCTGTCCTCGCCAGCCTACCCCTACATGAGGTATCAATTATAATGTTGAAGGATTTGCCATTTTGGTATGTATGTCAGCTTTCGATTTGTTTATATAAAGGTCATGTTTTTAGGTGCAAACAAACTTAGGAAGTATTATCTATTCCTGGTGAATTAAAACTTCTAACAATATAAGCAGTCACTATCTCTGTAAACTCTTTACCTTAAAACTTATTGCTTCGATACTGATATTCATATGGCAGCTTCCTTTTGATTGGTGTTGATATAGATATCTTTTCCCATTCTTTCCGTTAAACCATTCTTTCTTCTTACGTTTAGACAGGACTCATAGAAACAGCACATAGATTTTTAAAACTCTTGCTTTTAAAATTGGCTTTTCATTGAAGGATTAAACCCATTTCTTGTAATTACTGATGTATTTGAAATATATTTTTCATTTTACTATGTGATATCTAATTGTAGCCCCTGTTCTGGGTTCTTTTTCCCATTTTCTTGCTTTTCTTTGTACTGACCGAGTTTCTAAAATCATTCCACTTTTTCTTCTTTTAGTTCAGAAATATGCCCTCGTTTATTCTAGTGGTTGCCTTAGAAATTATAATATACATCACTGACACATCAAACTCCAATGTTCATCAATACTTTTACCCACCTTCTGGGAAAATGCAAGAATTCTGGGACACCTTAACTCTGCCAGCATATATTCCAGAGTTGGTGGTCATAGGTGGTACATTGATGTTTTTTCTGATATATTTAAAAACTCACCAGATACTGCATTCTACATTGATACTGATTCTGAAATATTTTACATTGATATTTATTCCAATCTATTTTAAATTCTACATCAATATTTATTCTGATACATTTTAAAACTCACCAGGCCTTACGTTATTACTTTGCACAGTTGTTGTGTATTTAGCGTCTTTCCTCTCTTTGCTGCTACTGATCTTTGTAATGCTTTGCATCTGGGGTCATTTTCTCCCGTCTGATGAGCCTCTTTGAGAATTTCTGTTTGTGCGTGTTTGCTGCTGCTGACATCTCCTTGCTTTTGTTTGAGACTTTTTTTTTTTTTTTTTTTTTGAGACGGAGTTTCACTTTTGTTACCCAGGCTGGAGTGCAATGGCGTGATCTCGGCTCACCACAACCTCAGTGAGACGTTCTCTTTCTCAGCTCGCTCTTGCAGGATGTGCCAGTTGGGTGTGGATTTCTTGGACGGCAGTTGGCCATTGGCATGTGGACATCCCACCAGTTTCTGGGGGCCTCCACATCTCTGGAGAGGTCAGCCTGAAGTCTGAGATTACTCTTTCAAAGGGAAACTCTTTTTATTTCTGTATCTGTCTTTAAAATTTTCTTTTTAAAAGACATTCTACAGTTTTTTGGCCAGCTGTGGTCACTCACGCCTGTAATCCCAGCACTTTAGGAGGCCGAGGCAGGTGTAACAGCTGAGGTCAGGAGTTTGAGACCAGCCTGGCCAACATGGTGAAACCCCATCCCTACTAAAAATATAAAAAATAGCTGGGTGCGGTGGTGTGTGTCTGTAATCTCAGCTACTTGGGAAGCTGAGGAAGGAGAATTGCTTGAACCTGGGAGGGGGAGGTTGCAGTGAGTCAAGATCCTGCCACTGCCTTCCAGTCTGGGCAACAGAGAGAGACTCCATCTCCAAAAAATAATAAATAAATAAATAAATGAACAATCTACAGTTTTCAGCACGAATTACCTAGGTGCATTTGTTTTCTATGTTCTGCTTGCAATTGCTTGGGCCTCTATAATCTGCATGGTGATGCTCATCAGTTCTAAAAAATTCTGTTTTATTTTCTTCAATATTGTCTCTACTCTGAGCTGCGTTTCCTCTCCTTCTGGCACCCAGTTAGATGCAAGTTAGAGCTCCCCTCTTGTATCATCCGTCTTCTACCTTCTTCTTGACATAGTCCTTGTGTTTTTCTCCCCGTAATTTCCTCTGGGTGATTTCTATTAACCTGTCTTCCATTTCACCATTTTTTTTCTTTCATTTTATCTATTTGTTTGTAATTAAACCCTTCCATGGAGTCGCTGAATACTGAATTTTTGTTTGTTTCCGAATTCGAAAAGTTCCACTTGTATTTTCTTTTAAAGTCTGGTACGGTTTTTTTGTTTTGTTTTCCAGTTCTTTGCTGAACTTTTCATGCTTGGCTTTTATCTTGACTATAGAAAGCACAGCTGTTTTACATCTGTGGCTGATGATTTTAGTATCTGGATGTGACATACGGCTGCCGCTGTACGCCGTGGTTGCCAGTGGCTTTTACTCATGAGATCTTGTATTTATGTGCCTGGTTGTCTTTGCTGGTTTTCTGGTCATTGTATGTGAACAAACACATTTCTAGAAATAACGTGGGGGTAAGGGATCATGATGTCTCCCTCCAGAGAATGATTTTTATATTTTCTTCCAGGCTCCCACAAGGTGCCTAGGGATTTCCTTTTGTCTCATTCCCACCCTCAGAATGTTGGAGTGCTTCAGGACAAGCCCCTTACCCGTCTCTTGTTTTGTTTTTTTTGAGACAGAGTCTCTCCCTGTCACCCAAGGTGGAGTGCAATGGTGCGACCTCAATTCACTGGAACCTCTGCCTCCCAGGTTCAAAATATTCTCCTGCCTCAGCCTCCTGAGTAGCTGGGGTTGCAGGTTCCTGCCACCACGCCCAGCTAATTTTTGTATTTTTAACAGAGAAGCAGTTTCACCATGTTGGCCAGGCTGGTCTTGACCTCCTGACCTCGTGTTCCACCTGCCTCTACCTCCCAAGGTGCTGGGATTATAGGCATGACACACTGCCTCCGGCCACCCCACTTTCCTATCGATGAAACTCTGAGCCTGTTGGGGGTGGGGTGCATCCAGACTGCAAACAGCAATAGCAACAGCACTGTCGTTGCCCAGCCCTGCTGGACTTGAGTTTTCTGCAGTGAGATGTTCCCAGAAGTTGCTGGTTGTGACTTTCAGGAAGGCGTTTCAGATGGAAGACAGGCTCAGCTAGCAGGTGGGTAGCTTTTGCCCTTTATTTTTCCTTTCTTCCTACCTTGAAAGCAGAGGCAATGCTGGAGCGGGGGCAGCTGTTTTGTGACCAGTGGACAACAGCCTGTGCTGCGTGCGTCCGTCTCCTGGGGCAGCTATAACAAAGCACCACAGACTGTCCAAAACCACAGACATTTACTCACTCACAATTCTGGAGGCCGGACGTCTGGGGCGAAGGTGTCGGCAGGGCGGTGCTCCTCTGAAGGCTCTGAGGAAGAGCTGCTCCGTGCCTCTCTCTCAGCCCTGGTTCCACCTGTTGTCTTCAGTGTTTGGTGGCTTGCAGCTGCCCAGTCTCTGCCTCTGTCCTCACAGAGCCCTCTTCTCTCTGTGTGTCTATGTTTCTTATTCTCTTCCTGAGAGGACATCAGGCATGGTGGCTCGCGCCTGTAATCCCAGCACTTTGGGAGGCTAAGGTGGGTGGATTACCTGAGATCAGGAGTTTGAGACCAGCCTGGCCAACATGGTGAAACCCTCTCTCTACTAAAAATACAA